>NC_139715.1:554407-754407 GCF_964188405.1 Protomyctophum parallelum
AATAAATCAATCAATATGAGCATAAATATAAAAGCATGAATGAGCTTAACATAAATTGTATTGAAGAGCATACTTTTACAAAAAACGTTCAAATATCAAAATAGGTTTTATTTATTTTTCATTAAAGCAAGTACGTTTTCAGTGATTTAATCAAATATATTTTAACAGGTCTAAAATGCCTGATTTGAAAGATTGATTCACTTCACAATATGTGAAATATCCATGAGAAATTTATTGTAATTTTATGACATTTTTGCAATGATAAAATTATAAAGCTTTTCAGCTTCATCATTAGACAAAGTAATTAACAGCAGTGATTATACCTTTAGAAGTAATAAAACAATACTACAATTCAATGTTAATATGATGATGGTTGCGGATAAAATGTCCAGCAGGTAGCAGCAATGCATCAATGAAAGTATAGAAATTAAATGAACGTTGAACCGGAAGTGATATGGAGTCCCTAGTAAACAAAAAACAAGTGTTGAGACTTACTGTAAGTCACACCGTGGCGTAGCAGCACTAATGCTGGCTACCTAACGCCACGTTAACTTTTCAACTATAAATACGATAGGCCTACAATGTATGTCGATTAGTTAAAAGCACAATGAAAACAGATAAAATGGCCACCGTTCAGATTAAAATGATTGCTAATACCTGTCGGAGCACAATTGTAACATTCGTGACCATAGGGTGGTATCATATAAATATACACAGTCAGAACATCTAATTAACACATGTGTACAATGCTTGATTATCTACCATTAAATTAATTTCTAGGGGTGCACATTATGACATTAAGACCGCGATATGTCTATTTGCAGGCTATATCTGCCAATACAGATTCTGACCGATTCCGATATTATACAGAAGACCTGTTAATAAAGTATTATATCAATCAATAAATAGCCTATACTCTTTTGTGTCTGTTTAAGTGTGTTTTCACAACTGAATGTCTACTGAATGAGATGAGTACACACATTTAATGTAGAAATATCTAAAGTATATTTTTACTAAAGATTTTACATATTTGTTCTAGTCTAGAGGTACTAGACACTTGAATCATTAATCTGCTGCTTTCAAACATTAGAAATACACAAAACAAAAGCGATAGAGACAGGCAGAATGGCTGTTCTGTGAGTACAAAGATTGACGGTCAGTCGGTCACATTATTATTACCATCAATATCTGTGGAATTAATCTGGATTATTTTTAGACCGATCTGATAGGGATATTTTGATATGCTACTCGGACACAACTGTGATTATATTGCCTCGATTTGAACATCCTATCCTATACGAGAGACCCATAAAATACTGAAAACACTATAAAATTATGAAATGCAATGTTTGATTTTTCAACAGCATGTGGTGGAGCACTGCAAGGAAGCAGTGATCTAGGAAGGAGCTGCTGACACCACGTTCAAGGTTGTACTTTATTATTACATCTTGTGTACAGTACTACTACTTTTTGTCTTCCTTCAGACAATACAGCAGCATAGCTAACAGCAAACACAAACAAACAAACAAAGGGATAGAATAATGTACAAAGTAACATTCAACAACGTGTGTAAGAGCCATTATGACCTGTTTTCATAATTAAAATGGTAAATGGTGCATTTATATAGCGCCTTTATCCAAGGCGCTTTACAGAGATTGTGCATTACATTCACCCATTCATACACCGATGGCAGCGGAAACCATGCAAGGCACCAACTAGCACATCGGGAGCAATTTGGGGTTCAGTGTCTTGCCCAAGGACACTTCGACAGTAACTCTGGGGGAGCCCGGGTTCGAACTGGCAACCTTACGGTTACCATCCAGGCACTCTACCCCTGAGCCACCGCCGCCCCACGTAATAATTAACAATGTCATTGCAGCTTGGTCAATGTCAAGGCCAGCCCAGGTATTTAACCAGGTTGCTAATCAGGCAGAGGGGTTGCCAGTGGCAGACAAACAGTTTTCCACTGTGTTCAGGACGGCTGGTTGACTGTGTTTGTTCGACTGTTTCTTTTGTATTATTTGATGTGTAGCCGTCAATCAAAAGTTAAACTTAACAGACACGTTTGGGAAATCAGTTTGTACTGGACACACGTAAGAACTTCCACCTGACCGTCGGCAACCAGTAGTGCCATTAGCATGTCTCCTCCTTTTCTGTCAAATACAGATGTAATCTGTGCACAAACATGACACCACAACCAGTCTCATTCAACCACCTGCTCCCTCCTGAAAACGTCAACTTCCCAGCACGTTCCACCTTCAACAAAGACACCATCGATGTGAAGGTCATTGAATGGTAGATGATCAAATAAACATTACTTTTTACATTACTTTTGTTTATCCCATGGGCTCATACAGTACTTTGTTTTCTATGCTGTGACATCAAATGCTACCCCCCCCCCCTGATCTTCTAGGCTAACATCACTTTTACCATCTCCCCAACATCCTACAAGAGCCTGCTTCTCCCTGAAAGCGTCAACATCAGCTTCCCTCGCCATGCCAGTTTCCATTCCATGAACATGGGGGAAAATACCTCTTCTACAATCTCAAATTGTGTCGCAATGTCACATGTTTTGATCTCTACAGGGTTTCTGTCCGACATGTATACATTCTTTCACTGGTGTACAAACATGATATTTGTGATTAGGGTTGTTCAGAAGAGTAACCCAGGTACGTATGGTGCGCATCTGCAGGTATGTTGACAGGATGTATTTTCACAAAGGTAAAATTAAACATTATTGTACTGTAACTATTTCACAGAGTTGAAATTGAACATTGAAAGACAAGTAGGCTACTAATTTTAAAACTGATCTGTTATTTGTAGGCCTATGTGACAGAAATGAGAAGGTGTATGTTTATAGTATTTATACTGCATATTTGTATGGTGCATATTAGAACAGCTGTTAGCCCCCACAGATCTCATGTACTCAAACTTTGATAGGGATGACATTTTGTGTGTATATTTATATAACTAACATGTATGGTAGTGTTTGATATACAAGCTCCTAGAGTGAATGGAGGCCAGGCCATGCATACATGGTCTGCATGTATCACCTGAGCTACAAGTAAAACAAAATAAAGGTGTTGCAGTTTAACTTGTCTTAGATGATGGGGCCAAGAGATATTTGTATGTTCTAGCTCTGATTGTGTATTACCGGTAAACGGCCAGCAGGTGGCAGCAATGCATAAATCAGAATGCTGTCATTTGAACTATTTTGTTTTAATGTAATTATGTGCACCGTGCACGTTATAGTCTATCAATGCCTCACAGTTTAAAAGGTAATGTACGGTTTATTTGAACAATATGTAACAGATAAAGTATACTTGAATACAAGATCGTTACTACATCATCAATCGTGTTGAGGATGAGCTGACCCTTAATATGTCAAAAGGCATCTTAATGTTATAGTGCAGAATGCTGGAGGTGTGTCTTGAATTGAAATAGAAAGGATTTTAAAATGGTATTGAAATTACCAGGTCGATCAACAGATCCTAACAAAGGTGATTTAGTAGGCTATGCACATCCAGTTTAGCAGGTGCATGGACAAACGGTAATACAGGAGGACAAAATAGAGTCCTCGACACTGGTATAAGACAGTGGAGCTGAGGTTTCCATAACATTGTCAACAGATGCTCCCATGCACCCAAGACACATCAACACATGAACCATTATTGTTGTGCGTGTGTGTGTGTGTGTGTGTGTGTGCATGTGACTGAGCGACACGCAAAGCGGGTGACTTTATGGGCTACTATAGTCCCAAACATTGGAACTATTACATTGAGATAGAATAATGAGCAGTTCCCCATTCCATTGTTACAATGGGAGTCAACGCTATAGTGTCGCCACTATCTTACTATTCCACTAGGAATCTCCATCAGCTGACTCAGCAACAGATCGTTAAGAACACCATATACATAGGTCTATATCATCAATAATAATACCCTAATAATATATAAAGTATATATATAATTATATAAGTAACGTCAACGTGTCACTGTCAGTGCAGCACAGCGAACGGTATAGCTAAAATAATAGGCCTACAAACGCAGTCCAAAACACAAACATTCATTCATTATTAGTATCCTATATAGCCTATGGTTGCAAGTTCATTCGGAAAATATATTACAAAGGTTTGTGTTTTTGGACGAGAAGTGCAAAATGTTTTCTTCCTATAGCTGGTTGTCAATGCCATATGCTAATGTTTTTGTTCAAAGCTATAGAAACATTTGTTAGGTCTATAAGGATGGTATATCTGTCTGTGAGAAAATAATGCGAATGATGCTAAAGGCGATTCAAATTATATAGGATAAAAAGACTCACCTTAAACAATGAACCCAATACACACACACAATTGATTGATTGAAGTATACAGTAACAGAATGGGTAAATTTATAAGCACAACTTATTTGGGTATAGGCCTATGGGCCATTTGGCAAAGTCGTTTTTGATGTGTCACCGAGCCATTCTTGCGAAGTTTGATTATCGTTTGCATGGTAACATTTCGTCATCATTAATTTGTTACTTCAATTAACTATAGGCTACCATTGGTAGGGCCTACTAGCCATTATACATTCTAGACTATAGGGCCTATAGTATAGTCCAACCAGCTCATAGCTTTTATATTTGGCAGCTTTAGCCATGTCAGGCTTATGGGGCGTGCGTGCGTGCGTGCGTGTGTGTGTGTGTGTGTGTGTGTGCGCGTGTGTGTGTGCGTGTGTGTGTGTGTGTGCGTGTGTGTGTGTGTGTGTGTGTGTGTGTGTGTGTGTGTGTGTGTGTGTGTGTGTGTGTGTGTGTGTGTGTGTGTGTGTGTGTGTGTGTGTGTGTGTGTGTGTGTGTGTGTGTGTGTGTGTGTGTGAGCGCGTGTGCGAGCGCTGAAGATGACGTAGGCTAAATGACAAAAAATAGAATTGTGGGTGCATGGGGAAATCACAGCTAACTAAAAGATATAATGTATAAGGCATAAGCCAATCCCTCGTTAATCCTTGATTTGTGTTAATAATGTTAAGGGTTTAAATTATCAAAAAATCACCCAATAAAATAAAATAAAAGATCAGTAGGCTATAATATATAAAGTAACGTGTCAGTGCAGGCAAGCTTATGCAATGCAACACAGTGAACGTCCAATAGCGAAAATAATCAGCTAAGGCCTACAAACGCAGACCAACACAGACATTAGTTACTTATTAGTATAGGTATATGTTTGCAAGTTCATTAGACAATCAAGGCTGTGCAGGTAGATCACATGGCATGAACCCTACATTTATATAATCTATCACTTGAATTAAGGTGACTTGATTGATTTACATGAAAATGGCCTGTCAGCTCAAATGTTGCACACAAACGTCAGTAGCATTACAAAGTTATACCAAAAAAACCCCAACCAATTACATTTTCACCTTATATGTAACATCAGCACCACTATTCCAAAGGTAATTTTTTCAGCAATGAGATAAAAAAGGTGAGTAAGATCTTGTTTAGCTGTAGCTCTCAAGGCAAAAAGGTGTGGGCGCTCCTGCTATAAAGGATAGCACATGAAATTATTTGCCTAATTTCATACAAATTCGTTTTTTTCACACACACACACACACACACACACACACACACACACACACACACACACACACACACACACACACACACACACACACACACACACACACACACACACACACACACACATACACACACACTAAACACTTAACTTCAAAGAGAGGCTATACAATAACATAGGTTAGGTTGTATGGTTGTTGTATTTTGTGCCGTGGGATCCCCGAAGTGTTTACATTAATTCTTCATTTTGATTTGCGCGGCCTCTTTCATGTCTCTTTCAAAGGCAGGTGTTCCCTTAATGGTTAGACTGGAAAGCATGGGAATCTGCCACTCAGTTTGGATTAGGATATATATTTCGCTCACCCCAGACTTGTGGGTCAGCAAATTGGTGGACTGCATGGTGGAGGCATTTTATAAGGATAGCACATTGTTTGCCTGGAAACAAACATATAGCGTGTGAATGGAGGCCATACATATATGGTCTGAATGTATCACCTGAGCTACAAGTAAAACAAAGGTGTTGGAGTTTAACTTAGATGATAGGGCCAAGAGATATGTGTATGTTCAGAATCAGCACACTGTGTGTAGTTTTGTGTCGCTTGAAAGCATGACATGATAGTTTCCACTTGATTGCAATGAAATTGATAAATTGAAACTGGGCATTTTAAAAGTAGCTCTCAAGTCAAAAAGGTGTGCTATAAAGGATAGCACATGAAGTTATTTGCCAAATTTCATACAAATTCGTTTTTGCTGTGTCACCGACCCAAAGTTTTATTATCTATTGGTATAACATTTGATTATCAATGAATTTGTTATAGGCCTATACTCCAATTCACTTTGACACATTATGATGATGATTTTCATTTTAAAGCGATCACATTGATCGACATGACCCCCTCAAGGGTTAAGAAAAGTTCCCAGATAGGCTACAACAACATTTACAAATTCTATATGGTTGTTGTTGTATTGTGACCGTGGGACTCCGAACGTGTTCAAAGAGAGACTACAATAACATAGGTTAGGTCAACCTAACCTTATATCTTCTGCACCTGCCTATGCTTTAACCTAACATATATAAAGCCACGTTTCACTCATTCTGTTGCTTGCCTGAAGACGAAGTTCTGCTCAATCTGACGGAGAAGCAACTGCTAGACACACGCATATCGCAGGTTTGTGTTTATTCATTATAAGAAGAAACCTGTTGAACATCTATATGGGCACCTGACTTTTGTAAACGTTTTTCTTTCTTTCCTTTCTTTTATAATCACACTATATTAATACGCTCATTTGGTGAATTAATTCATCTTGTTTGTGTGTTTTCAGAAATGGATTTGCAGAGCATTCTAAACAGCGGGACCTGCACTGCATCTGCATCAGATTCATCGCCATACCAGCTCCAGCGCCACCCCACCATCAAACTGAAGGCTGCAGCGGCCCGTGAGAGCCTCGTTGTCCGGGAGTGGGACTGGGACTGTGAAGGGGGCATTAAGACTGCCCTCTCCTCCACCAACCTGTGCGTGGCCTTCACGGACGGCGTGACCATCGCCAAGATGGTGCTTTTTGAAAAGCAGGCCCCCAGGGTGAAGGCGGGCACGACCTACATGATTCGCAATTACCGGGTCACTGCGCACGGGCTGCTGCAGTGCTGGGGAGACACCGGGTTCTACGCAACATCGCCTCTGGACATCGAAGAGGCCGTAGAGGCGCGATGCGAGGCCCTCATCAACCCCCCCTCCAAGGCGATGTCCCTGGCCAACATTGGCACAGCGGGTGCAGGCCGGCTCGTCACTGTCCAAGGCTACATTACTGATGTAAGTCGACCTTTATTATATTATTATAACAGTCGGAATGTTGGATGGTGTACCCAAAAGAGTAACTAATAAGTTAACATGTACTCCAATATAGGCATACACCGTACAAATATGCAGTATAAATACTATAATCATGCAATAAATATATGAATGGGGATATCATTTCTTCTCATTTCTTCCACAGATGGAGCCGGTGCGCAAACACCAACCAGAGAAGGGAATGCCTGTTCCCAGGCAGAACATCAAAATAAATGAGGTGCGTTTTATAATTTAGTATAGCCTGTTTGTCTTTCAATGTTCACTTCCAACTCTGTGAAATAGTTAATATCCTGCAAGATCTGTTTAATGCACATTAACGTTGTTAGTAAATTCATACTGTTAACGCCATGTGATTCCGTCATTGCAGAAAGGAGTTGAGGCCACGGTCCAGCTGTGGCGAGAGGCCGTCCTTCTCCCGCACCTGAAAAACGGACAGCTAGTGAGCTTCAGCCACCTGACCGTGAAGTATGGCACCCTCGGCTCGACCGCATTCACAAAAACTGAGGTAAGCCTACTACTGTCCATACAAATTAGGCTACTGTTTGTAACTGTATTGTGTAATTTCATTTGCAATATTGTAATGTGTAATATTTTAACATTAGCCGTAGTGAAAGGTCTTTGCTACATGTATGCATTATATGTTAAACGAATGACTGAAAACAATGTTTGATGTCAACAGGTTGTGGAGCCGGAGCTGCCGAAGGAGTATCAGCTCCTTGGGGCGATGAAGCTGGCCAGCGGGGAAATGGAGCTGCTCTTGGACGATGACCACGTGGTGACCGTCTCCTTGCCAGCGTTCGAGAAACTGTTCCCCCCCGGGGAAATCACCTACCCACGCGCCGTCGTCGTCGAACAGACAGCTGATGGGGTGGAGGTGCGGGCCTGCAGTCAGGACGGAATGGAGCTTCTGTTCGACGATGGCGACGAGGTGCTGGGGGGACAGTTTCTCGGAAGCTGGCAAGGAGAGGGGCCCGTAGAGACGTCGGTCAAAGACATTTGATTTCAAAATCATTTTTTCTATTTTTTCTATTTTTTTACATTTGTTCCAATGTTTCCTTTTTTCTGTGTTTTATAATAAATATATGTTCAACTACAATACTTCTTTTATTCCATCCAAGACTCACACATTGTTTCAGGAAAGAAATGAGCAACTAAAATGGTTAGCTTTCACTGTTTTATTAGCATATACAGACTTGCTTGATTCATTGAATACTTTATTAACTTTATTTAACAGAAAAAAGCACAAGAAAGTACATGTTCTGCTAAGAGGATTTTAAACACAACAAAGCTATGAGTTAATTGTTTATAATTATAATTTGGAGTCATTCATATTGAATGCATGGGGAACAATGACATACAAAATTACAGTAGGCCTATAGGCCTATATGCAAAATAAAATAAAAACCTCATATAAACGGTTAGAAACGCTATATGTAATGCTCATGGTTTAACTTGTATTATTTAAACATTTCTGCTATTCTGTATTTCATTATGGTTAAAATAAAATAGATAGGATGCTATAGGCTGCTATAAAATATATAATGTATTTTCAAGCCAATCCCTCGTTAATCCTTGATTTGTGTTGATAAGGTTTTTTTTTTAAATGTTCTGTTTATTCAATTTTGGTTTTTAACAAATTAGAAGGTATTTCCAGAAATAAAAACAGTTGTGTTGATAAGGTTAAGAGTTTAAAGGCGATTCAAATTATATAGGATAAAAAGACTCACCTTAAACAATGAACCCAATACACACACACACAATTGATTGATTGAAGTATACAGTAACAGAATGGGTAAATTTATAAGCACAACTTATTTGGGTATAGGCCTATGGGCCATTTGGCAAAGTCGTTTTTGATGTGTCACCGAGCCATTCTTGCGAAGTTTGATTATCGTTTGCATGGTAACATTTCGTCATCATTAATTTGTTACTTCAATTAACTATAGGCTACCATTGGTAGGGCCTACTAGCCATTATACATTCTAGACTATAGGGCCTATAGTATAGTCCAACCAGCTCATCGCTTTTATATTTGGCAGCTTTAGCCATGTCAGGCTTATGGGGCGTGCGTGCGTGTGTGTGCGTGTGTGTGTGTGTGTGTGTGTGTGTGTGTGTGTGTGTGTGTGTGTGTGTGTGTGTGTGTGTGTGTGTGTGTGTGTGTGTGTGTGTGTGTGTGTGTGTGTGTGTGTGTGTGGGTGTGTGTGTGTGTGTGTGTGAGCGCGTGTGCGAGCGCTGAAGATGACGTAAATGACAAAAAATTGAATTGTGGGTGCATGGGGAAATCACAGCTATAACTAAAGATATAATGTATAAGCCAATCCCTCGTTAATCCTTGATTTGTGTTAATAATGTTAAGGGTTTAAATTATCAAAAAAATGCATCATATGCATATCACCCAATAAAATAAAATAAAAGATCAGTAGGCTATAATATATAAAGTAACGTGTCAGTGCAGCCAAGCTTATGCAATGCAACACAGTGAACGTCCAATAGCGAAAATAATCAGCTAAGGCCTACAAACGCAGACCAACACAGACATTAGTTACTTATTAGTATAGGTATATGTTTGCAAGTTCATTAGACAATCAAGGCTGTGCAGGTAGATCACATGGCATGCCCCTACATTTATATAATCTATCACTTGAATTAAGGTGACTTGATTGATTTACATGAAAATGGCCTGTCAGCTCAAATGTTGCACACAAACGTCAGTAGCATTACAAAGTTATACCAAAAAAACCCCAACCAATTACATTTTCACCTTATATGTAACATCAGCACCACTATTCCAAAGGTAATTTTTTCAGCAATGAGATAAAAAAGGTGAGTAAGATCTTGTTTAGCTGTAGCTCTCAAGGCAAAAAGGTGTGGGCGCTCCTGCTATAAAGGATAGCACATGAAATTATTTGCCTAATTTCATACAAATTCGTTTTTTTCACACACACACACACACACACACACACACACACACACACACACACACACACACACACACACACACACACACACACACACACACACACACACACACACACACACACACACACATACACACACACACACTAAACACTTAACTTCAAAGAGAGGCTATACAATAACATAGGTTAGGTTGTATGGTTGTTGTATTTTGTGCCGTGGGATCCCCGAAGTGTTTACATTAATTCTTCATTTTGATTTGCGCGGCCTCTTTCATGTCTCTTTCAAAGGCAGGTGTTCCCTTAATGGTTAGACTGGAAAGCATGGGAATCTGCCACTCAGTTTGGATTAGGATATATATTTCGCTCACCCCAGACTTGTGGGTCAGCAAATTGGTGGACTGCATGGTGGAGGCATTTTATAAGGATAGCACATTGTTTGCCTGGAAACAAACATATAGCGTGTGAATGGAGGCCATACATATATGGTCTGAATGTATCACCTGAGCTACAAGTAAAACAAAGGTGTTGGAGTTTAACTTAGATGATAGGGCCAAGAGATATGTGTATGTTCAGAATCAGCACACTGTGTGTAGTTTTGTGTCGCTTGAAAGCATGACATGATAGTTACCACTTGATTGCAATGAAATTGATAAATTGAAACTGGGCATTTTAAAAGTAGCTCTCAAGTCAAAAAGGTGTGCTATAAAGGATAGCACATGAAGTTATTTGCCAAATTTCATACAAATTCGTTTTTGCTGTGTCACCGACCCAAAGTTTTATTATCTATTGGTATAACATTTGATTATCAATGAATTTGTTATAGGCCTATACTCCAATTCACTTTGACACATTATGATGATGATTTTCATTTTAAAGCGATCACATTGATCGACATGACCCCCTCAAGGGTTAAGAAAAGTTCCCAGATAGGCTACAACAACATTTACAAATTCTATATGGTTGTTGTTGTATTGTGACCGTGGGACTCCGAACGTGTTCAAAGAGAGACTACAATAACATAGGTTAGGTCAACCTAACCTTATATCTTCTGCACCTGCCTATGCTTTAACCTAACATATATAAAGCCACGTTTCACTCATTCTGTTGCTTGCCTGAAGACGAAGTTCTGCTCAATCTGACGGAGAAGCAACTGCTAGACACACGCATATCGCAGGTTTGTGTTTATTCATTATAAGAAGAAACCTGTTGAACATCTATATGGGCACCTGACTTTTGTAAACGTTTTTCTTTCTTTCCTTTCTTTTATAATCACACTATATTAATACGCTCATTTGGTGAATTAATTCATCTTGTTTGTGTGTTTTCAGAAATGGATTTGCAGAGCATTCTAAACAGCGGGACCTGCACTGCATCTGCATCAGATTCATCGCCATACCAGCTCCAGCGCCACCCCACCATCAAACTGAAGGCTGCAGCGGCCCGTGAGAGCCTCGTTGTCCGGGAGTGGGACTGGGACTGTGAAGGGGGCATTAAGACTGCCCTCTCCTCCACCAACCTGTGCGTGGCCTTCACGGACGGCGTGACCATCGCCAAGATGGTGCTTTTTGAAAAGCAGGCCCCCAGGGTGAAGGCGGGCACGACCTACATGATTCGCAATTACCGGGTCACTGCGCACGGGCTGCTGCAGTGCTGGGGAGACACCGGGTTCTACGCAACATCGCCTCTGGACATCGAAGAGGCCGTAGAGGCGCGATGCGAGGCCCTCATCAACCCCCCCTCCAAGGCGATGTCCCTGGCCAACATTGGCACAGCGGGTGCAGGCCGGCTCGTCACTGTCCAAGGCTACATTACTGATGTAAGTCGACCTTTATTATATTATTATAACAGTCGGAATGTTGGATGGTGTACCCAAAAGAGTAACTAATAAGTTAACATGTACTCCAATATAGGCATACACCGTACAAATATGCAGTATAAATACTATAATCATGCAATAAATATATGAATGGGGATATAATTTCTTCTCATTTCTTCCACAGATGGAGCCGGTGCGCAAACACCAACCAGAGAAGGGAATGCCTGTTCCCAGGCAGAACATCAAAATAAATGAGGTGCGTTTTATAATTTAGTATAGCCTGTTTGTCTTTCAATGTTCACTTCCAACTCTGTGAAATAGTTAATATCCTGCAAGATCTGTTTAATGCACATTAACGTTGTTAGTAAATTCATACTGTTAACGCCATGTGATTCCGTCATTGCAGAAAGGAGTTGAGGCCACGGTCCAGCTGTGGCGAGAGGCCGTCCTTCTCCCGCACCTGAAAAACGGACAGCTAGTGAGCTTCAGCCACCTGACCGTGAAGTATGGCACCCTCGGCTCGACCGCATTCACAAAAACTGAGGTAAGCCTACTACTGTCCATACAAATTAGGCTACTGTTTGTAACTGTATTGTGTAATTTCATTTGCAATATTGTAATGTGTAATATTTTAACATTAGCCGTAGTGAAAGGTCTTTGCTACATGTATGCATTATATGTTAAACGAATGACTGAAAACAATGTTTGATGTCAACAGGTTGTGGAGCCGGAGCTGCCGAAGGAGTATCAGCTCCTTGGGGCGATGAAGCTGGCCAGCGGGGAAATGGAGCTGCTCTTGGACGATGACCACGTGGTGACCGTCTCCTTGCCAGCGTTCGAGAAACTGTTCCCCCCCGGGGAAATCACCTACCCACGCGCCGTCGTCGTCGAACAGACAGCTGATGGGGTGGAGGTGCGGGCCTGCAGTCAGGACGGAATGGAGCTTCTGTTCGACGATGGCGACGAGGTGCTGGGGGGACAGTTTCTCGGAAGCTGGCAAGGAGAGGGGCCCGTAGAGACGTCGGTCAAAGACATTTGATTTCAAAATCATTTTTTCTATTTTTTCTATTTTTTTACATTTGTTCCAATGTTTCCTTTTTTCTGTGTTTTATAATAAATATATGTTCAACTACAATACTTCTTTTATTCCATCCAAGACTCACACATTGTTTCAGGAAAGAAATGAGCAACTAAAATGGTTAGCTTTCACTGTTTTATTAGCATATACAGACTTGCTTGATTCATTGAATACTTTATTAACTTTATTTAACAGAAAAAAGCACAAGAAAGTACATGTTCTGCTAAGAGGATTTTAAACACAACAAAGCTATGAGTTAATTGTTTATAATTATAATTTGGAGTCATTCATATTGAATGCATGGGGAACAATGACATACAAAATTACAGTAGGCCTATATGGTTTAACTTGTATTATTTAAACATTTCTGCTATTCTGTATTTCATTATGGTTAAAATAAAATAGATAGGATGCTATAGGCTGCTATAAAATATATAATGTATTTTCAAGCCAATCCCTCGTTAATCCTTGATTTGTGTTGATAAGGTTTTTTTTTTAAATGTTCTGTTTATTCAATTTTGGTTTTTAACAAATGTGTTGATAAGGTTAAGAGTTTAAATTATCAATGAAATGCATCATATGCATATGCATATTATGCCAATTAAATAAAATCAGTAGGGGCTGCTCCGAGGCCATACATAATGGTGGGGATCGATCGGATTGATTGATTGAAGTACAGTAACAGAATGGGTACATTTAAACACAATTTATTTGGGTAGCCTATATGGGCCATTTGACAAAGTCGTTTTTGATGTGTCACCGACCAATTCTTGCAAAGTTTAATTATCGATTGCATGGTAACATTTCGTCATCAATGAATTTGTTACTTCAATTATCTTTGAGCCCACTTCATTGGTATATAGGGCCATACATTCTAGACTGGCCTAACCAGCTCATCCTTTTACATTTGGCAGCTTTTAGCCATGCATGTCAAGCTTATGGCGCGTGCGTGCGTTTGTGTGCGCGCGCGCGTGCGTATGTGTGTGTGTTGGTTGATTCATTGAATAATTTAACTTTAATGAAATACAACATTACAGTACTATGCAAAATAAAATAAAAACATAATATAAACGGTTTAAAACGCTATATTTAATGCTCAAAGTTTAACTTGTATTTTTAAACATTTCTGCTAGTCTGTGTTTAATCGTTCAAAGGAAATATGTGTTTTGGAATATCAGTCAATGAAGTACAAAGTCCAGCAGGTGGCAGCACTTCATCAATGAAAGTACTTCACCTATATCAAATATTTGAACCTTGAACCGGAAGATATCCTTGTGACCAAAACAACACATCGATCTAATACAGTCTATGATATGGACGCAGTGCTTAGGGCTAGGGCTGCTCGGATTGTTATTAATCTTGTTTAATCTAATCGCCTGCCATTTTACTCATAGAGGAATTATAATGTTTATTATAATCTGATTGCAATACACCGGCTCTTAGGGTCGCGTAGTTGAAAGCAAATGATGAAATCAGATTGGCCACCGATCATTTTTATCGAACAATACGCAAGATACGGGTGCGTATGCCCGAACACAATTGTAACATTCGTGACCATAGGGTGAGCAGTTATATTTGAAATATGAACGTTCATGTATTGTAGACGTTAATGTTGTAAAGCACGTTACCATATTCATGTTGCAGGGCTATATACCGGCTATGTAACATGTTGCGTCATAACTGTCATGTTTCAAGCCTAGTTATCGTAACATTAATATGGTAGAAAAACGTAAAGTGTATGTATCGCATTAATGCTGTAAAATGTCTCAATTATTGGTAGTATTAGCATTGTTTGTCATTGTAAAGTTATGTTGTAGCCATCACAGTAAAAAAAAACACATGGACATCATAATTATGTTGTCAATATACACTATATAGAGTAGACATTATACTACTAACTAGTATAATGTCTAAACAGTAGAATAAATATATCTTGAGCCTAAAATGATATTGGTGGGTATAATGTACACTGTTGTATTACATTGCTTTAAAAAAAATCACATAGATATAGATTAAGTACAGATTAACACATGTGTGCAATGATTGATTATCTTTCATTAAGTTAATTTCCATAACTTTGAAAGTGGATGGTTAAACTTTTCACTTCAGATTTGTGTTGTGTTCTGCACTTGTCTGCACATGTTGAATTGGTTCTTTTAAATCTTTCTCTGATTACAGAATGGAGACGAGGACACCATTTTGCTCTGGGGTGAAACTGTCATCTCACCAAACCTTCATTATGAGCAGATCTGGCCCACAATCCAGCCGACTGTTCTGACGTGCTCATCAATCAGAACAGCGCTGCCCTGTACTCCACAACCTGGCCATTGAGGTACATAGTATTAAATATAACTATTATATAGTAATTGTAATGTCATTCATTTGAAGTCACGTAAATCAGAGAGGCTTATTGTCAATATCAGCCAGAGTGAGGGAGTCTATCCCAGTGCCCTACAAGTTAATCCACCCTCCAATAGACACAGCTTGCAAAGATGCATAAAGTAGTAGTTCGAGAATGTACCATACACTACCTGTGTCTGTTCTTTAATGAGGCGGACAGTAGAAATGTTGCTAGAGTCACTTTGTTGAATAGGTATGGGTTAAACGATGGAGGTCTTAATCCCTAGAGAGGGAGGTTTTGAAGGGTAATATATAGTGGTGCATTCAATTTATCGATGAAGAATCTGGACAATAGGTGAATCAATCGAGAGGCTGCTCTATCGATATGGCAATAAATTATTTGGGTGACGCAGTGTTGCCAAACGTACCTCTGTTTAACGTTATCAAAGCCCTCTTTGGGAGTTGAAATGCAGTCCCTTCCCAGACCCCTTGTTAGGATGTTTAGACATTTATTTTAATTCTCTGTGGGCCTGAAAGTGCTTTATTGTATTTGTGCAACATGGTCATTATTTTGAATAAACCGTTAATCGAGATATATCGATATATATATATATATATATATATATGTTATCGTATCATGGCCTCTGTATCTTGATATATCTATCGTGAGATTGCAAGCAATATTCACCACTCGTAATCTGCCATACATTAACCTTCCTCTGTTCTTTATGATATTGACAGTAGAAAAGTTGCTGCAGTGTCTTAGGTAGGATTTCACCGGATAGGATAGATAAAAGATGGGAGGTCTTTATCCATAGAGGGAGGTATGGCAGGTGGTATACTATCAATGTATTCAGCCCGCAACACCTCCTCCTTCTTTGTACTTATTTTAGCTCTTTAACACTAAAATGTTTCCCTCAGCTATAGTACTATTTGACGGTAGCCTATACACATTCCTGAACGTTTGATGGTATAAAGATTCAGAAATGAGGTTAACCAAACTTACTTCAAATCAGCACGCAGAGGCAACCATTCATTTTTCTCACTCTGGATAAGTGGGAAATATCTCCCCAAACTAATTATCCCTTCAAATTACTTTGACAGCTGTCCATCATATTCATCAATTGTAAACTGTTTACTGTCATGGATCAGACAGACCCATCCACTGCGTGTTGTGTTGTGTTGTCCAGCTCAAAGGCAGCCAGGAACTAAGAAGAAGCTAAGAAGAGCCGTTCCAATCAACCAGCTGTCATATATATGACCATGTGTCTTACAGCTCAAACTCATGTAAACTACTTAAGCAGAACAAGTTAAGAAATATGTTATTACTTAATGTGAAAACTTTGTCGACTGATCTAGAAAATGATTTACTCCAAATTGAAGTTATGGATATAAACAAAGGAAATAGAGCATGCACCTCCACTCTAGCCCAGGTGCTAGACAAAAGGCAGTACAATAGAAAAAATAGAGTCTGCAACACTGGTATGAAAAACTCAGCTACACTGGTTTATTTGATTCAACGTTTCGATCCCTTAGGATCTTCTTCAGGAATAGTGTGACAGGGAATGGGTGTGTACCTATATACAGGAAGGGGTACAACTGATTGGCTCTAACGATGGGTGGTGACTCATGCCACCTAAGCCCAAACCAATTAGCCAGTTTCCAATGTCACAATACTAATAATAAACATGACAGGTTTAAATATACACAAATACAAAAATACAACAGGTACAGAATGTGTACACAATATGCAATATTTAAGCACAATAATACACATTGATTTCAGGATAGGACACAAAAAGATTGTCATGGATAACAAAAATCTTATTTGAAATTCCAGATGACTCATTTGTTAATTGTTTGATGTTGAAAATAAAAAAGGGATAAAGTCCCAAAGCTCCTAGTGAGGAAGCTGAGACCATTACTTTAATTATCACCAATTGTGTCCGATGCTGAGAACAAATGAGGATGAGGACTAGTAGTTCTTCAGGAGGGGCACTCCATCAGAGTACATCATCCGACAACCTACAGATAAGAAAGAGAACATGTGAGATACAAATAGTACAACAGGTGAGTGCCTAAACATAATAGAGTGTGGGGCATGCACACTGTACTACTGCAAGAGTTAAAATCATGTTAAAAACCTTCAAGTAAAAAGGGGGATAAATTCACCACAAATGTACTCAAAGGTATACTGGATTGAGAGACTCATAATAAATGTACAATTATAGGAATGGTCTGATGTCGAAAGACTCATTCAAGCCCTTATTAACAGTATTGAGGGTTGACATCCAAAAAGTTTCACGCTGAAGGAGTAGGACATCAATGTCTCCACCCCTAGGTGGCAGTTGGACCCTTTCAATACCAATATACCTCAAGGAGGAAATACAATGTTGGGCTTGGTGGAAATGTAGGGCTAGAGGATTTTTGAAATTTTTGTTTCTTATGTCACTCCTATGTTCAGAAATTCTGGTTTTAAGGGGTCTTAGAGTTTTGCCTATGTAGGCAAGCCCACACACACACTTAAGCATATAGACCACATTAATTGTCGTACAGCTGATAATGCCCTTGACTTTAAAAGTCTTGCCTGTAGTAGGGTGATTAAATGTATGGATATAAACAAACACATGCACACACATGGAGCAGATTTCCACTACATTTCTGTTGTGTTTCACACCAAGGATCCAGAGCCTGACATGGAAGCAGTGATCCCCAGCCAGGAGAGCACGTCTCCTCGTACCCAATACAGCAGCCTGAGAAGCTGTCGGCCTCGACGCAGACCAAGAACGCCAGTGGGGGGTCGCCTCACACCCTGCTCAAGTACACCAAGGACGTGATGAAGCAAAACAAGAGAGACAGAGCGGGTGGTCCGAGAGGCCTTAGAGAAGGTGTGTGTGTGACCTGAACACCCCATTGAGAGCTGGTGCAGGGAATGTATACATTGAAAACACCTGAGTAGTAGTTATAAGTTATGCTAGTGAAACAATGAAAATGTTACAACATTTTAGTAATGGAAAAATGCTGTATCTATTATTGTTTGTTTGTTTGTTACATTTAAAGGTTTGGGCATTTATTTATTTTATTTATTTTCTGGCGTGTGACTTGGCAGTATTAATTCGCAGTATTAATTAAATAGCCAGTTAAACTGCATCTATAAACACATTACGTCCTGCACATACTTCTGCATTCATTCAGACTCCTCACACTGACTGGGGAGAGACTGCGTTTGGAAGATTATTTCTCTCCGAGTCCAATGATCATTACATCCTGATGTGAAAGAAAATATTACAAAAGACAATAATATGGCACAAGTTTTAGAGCCTATGGAAATGTTACAGTTTGATGTGGAGTGATAATAATATTGTATGTAACTACTAAGAAACTATTAAAAAAAAATTAAAACCTGGCACTTCATGTCAAAAAGGTTGCCGACCCCTAATGTAAACAATTGAGGATTTGCCATGTCTCCTCTTTTCTAACGTACCTATTGGACAAGGACTGGTTGGGGAGGGACTTAACGAAGGGCTAATTAGAAAATAGTTAGCAGTATATTTACAAGTTCAGCCACCTGTTGTTATTTCAAATCATTATTGTCATTATTTATTGTATATTAGACCTGTGCCCCTTGGCCACCAGCCTAGCTGGGAACGATGCTAGTTGGGAACCTAGTATGCAATACCTGTTTTAACCATCTGTCTGTGTCCCGTATGGAGATTTCTGTATCTGTCTGCCTGTGTGAAGAGATTGACATGACAAAAAACATTTATTCTAGGAGCCATGGTTGCTGTTGGCAGGCAGATGGCATCACTTTTACCATCTCCCCAACATCCTACAAGAGCCTGCTTTTCCCTGGAAACGTCAACATCAGCTTCCCTCGCCATGCCAGGAAAAGATACCTCTTCTACAAGCTCAAATTGTGTCGCAATGTCACATGTTTTGATCTCTACAGGGTTTCTGTCCGACATGTATACATGCTCAGGGTCATCTTTCACTGGTGTACAAACATGATATTTGTGATTAGGGTTGTTCAGAAGAGTAACCCAGGTATGTTGACAGGATGTATTTTCACAGCCTAGTACTTGCATAGGATATTCAAATCTAGGTAATTAGATAATTACACATCAAGGTGAAATTAAACATTATTGTACTGACAGTCAGTATTATGTATGGTAGTGTTTGATATACAAGCTCCTAGAGTGAATGGAGGCCAGGCCATACATGGTCTGAATGGTCTCTATGAATGGTCTGAATGGTCTCTACATGGTCTTGTATAGCGAAATGGTGTTACAATACAAGACCACACATGATTATGTTCATAGTTGGAAGCATATCAGGTTTTTATGTAAAGAGGTGGGTAAAATTGGTTGTCAGCTCCACAAGCTAGATGGCAAATTCATCAAATGATTAATCTGTAATTCATCTGAAAATGATATATTTGATGTTTAACGTCAACTTGTTTAATACCGTTGTCAAGTTCTAGCTCTTATTGTGGATTACCGGTAGACGGCCAGCAGGTGGCAGCAATGCATAAATAATCAGAATGCTGTCATTTGAACTATTTTAATGCAATTATGTACACCTTATAGTCTCAATGTCCCGCAGTTTTAACAGGTAATGTACGGTTTATTTGAACAATCCAGTAGTATAAAGTATACGTATTTATTTAACCTTGAATTCATTAAGTTCAGCATGCTATGTACTAAAGATAAAAATAAAGAAATGAGAGCTCAAAGATGTTTTGCTTTTCAAAAATATATACAGTGGTGGAAAATAACTAAGTACATTTACCAATGTACTGTAGGTGTAGGCTTATTACAATTTTGAGGTAATTTGTACTATTTCCAATAAATAGGCCTGTACTTTTACTTCCACTGCAGTACATCTCAGATCCCAATATTGTATTTCTACTGCATTTATTTGACCGTGAGTACTTTCTACCTTTGACAGTATGTTAAGTACATTTTGATACCAATACGAGTGCACTTTTATTGAGGTAGCCTATATTTTGAATTCCGGACTTTTTTACTGAAACAGAATAGTTCAGTAACGGTAGTAATTTTGGATTATTATTGATATTCAATAATAAAACGTAGTACTTTTTCAACCATTATGTCTTAATAAAATAATTGTAATTATCTTGAATCCAGAGATCTGGATAACCTTCCCACATCCAACATTAAAATGTAATCTTTACATTTTATCAAAGAGACATAAATATATAGTAAGAGACACTAGCGTTGAGTCATGACTCCCATTGTAACAATGAAATGCGGAAGTGCTCAATCTAACTCAATGGGATAGTTCCAGCCAGAGGAGCAATGCAGCGAGATCAAACCGTGCCTACTCTACACGCTGACACTCACTTCCTCTTCCGAAATAGGTAGGTCGCGCTGTGATCATACACTACAGGTTATTTCAATTTATTAACTAAATGCACAAATTGCGTTTACACCTGTTCATCACTCTGTTAAACAACACACCGCGGCACCATTACGTGCCTTTATGCGTTCGTTTATTTACGTTTTAATCATGCTATCGGGCTATGTTGGCCAGGCTAATTTATGTGCTAACATAAAGCTATAGTGAACAGGCTAGGAAGCTATTAGGCCCGAGCGCTTACCGCATTGCCCGAAGAAGTTTACTGTTTTTTTTGTAGCTATCTAACCGCTATGATTTGCTATTAACACCGCTGGAATCTATCGTGAAATCATGAATGTTGTATTTTGAACGTGCTGTGCGTCCGTCAGTCAGTTTCTATGAACTTATTACACAATTCGTCATTTGTTGTACAGAAATAGTGTAGCCAGCTAATTTAAGCTACTTCAATCATACACTGAAGCCTATATGTTGCATTACATTAGTGATAGCTGTGACCTTGTAGATATTTGTTGGCATGATGCTTAAAAACAACATTGTGGTTTGAGATCAATCTAACCTTTTCCTGTCCTCCTTCCCCCCCTCTCCCCTGGTGACTACTAACTTTACGTAAGTAAAGTAAGCCGATGTATTTTTTGTGTGAGCTGAAACATAATAATCGTTAATTTAATAATTATCTTCATGGTGTCATGTTGTCTTTTATTGGCTTAACAATTACGTTACTTTGCTGAAACATTATTATTATTATTATTAATAAAGTATAGCTTGCATCACGGCTAGTTGACAAGAGCTTGTAGATAAGCTATTTTCGATTTGGCTGTTTTCTATTTACTTTGACACATACTTTGAAACAATTTTGCTTTTGGTACTATAAGTATATTTATGCCAATACTTTTCTATTGTATGGCCATGCAAAATAATACTGGTCATTTTTAGTAGGTGGGGATTTATTTTATTTTATTCATTCGTGGGAAGGATGGGTAGCAAGATTATTATCTTTTTTGTCCTAGGGCAATGATGGATATGCTTTAAAAAAAATAACTTCTTTGCCTGAGTAAGTCCCTGAGAACGCGTTTCTCAGGCCAGGTGGCCCATTAGAGCAGGTGCCCTAATTATGGATATTAACAATACAATTTATTAATACCTTATATTTCATATTGTGAGCTTGTGGAACCGTTCAGTGTTGCCAAGTCTAGTCATTATAAGCTACTTTCGACTTGTTTATCTGTAAAGTTTCTTTAAAATATTGGTGGTCCTTGAGATGAAAATGTTTAAGAACCACTGCTCTAAAACAACATTGGACAATGATGTTTGACAGTCAGCACTGTCTATAGTTGCAATATTCTTCGGATTTTCTGTCTTTATCTGGCCTGTTAACCTTTTCATAGGCCTGGTTGCTTGTTTCTCTCTGTCACGAAATGTGGCAACCGTCAAAGCACGTCCCTAGACTAGAGTTTGTTTTGATGCATGAATGATGGCACCATGATCTGCGTTAGGGTCCGCGGAGGCGCGGACCCCCACGCAGACTATCGCGGACCCCCCCCGCGGAACTTTTTTTTTTCACCAAATGCCAATAAATGTCAACCAATATTTTGCTCGGCCTATTAAAGTGAAAGTATGACTACCGGTATACTTTTTACTTCATATTGTACACAAACAACTGATTAATTTTTGCATGTCATGTCCTTCATTCTGCAGTTTAAACTACATCCTGACCCTACCTACACCTGAGTAAGTATTTACTGTATCAGCTTAATGCTGTCCCATCTGTGTGTTCAGACTGGCAGGCAAATCCAGCCTGAATCAGATCTGTGCCACATCCAGATTTAAATCTGTTTTGTATAAATAAGTCAAAACTTTAGGCAATAATGACAACAATCATACCCACCAATTCGTATAATATATAAGCCTCTACCAACAGTAGATATGTCACTTTGTGGTAAATGTGCAATCTAAAGTAGCCTAAACGAAAAACTACTAGGCCTATTTGCTATGAATAAATACAACTTCTTCTAATTCATTGTTATATTATAATGACAAAAAAAATAATTCAATATATATATGTGAAATGGTTCTATAAGTAGGATTTTATTTCTGTCTATAAACATGCTCTACCAAACTGCTGAATTGTCTGTCAGTGATAAAAGGCAGTGATGCCAAGATAATACATTGACCATTTTTTAATGTAGAACAAGGAATCTAAATCATTCAGTAGAGCATGTTAACAGAACATTCTTTGACCATTGTTATGTTTTGCTGTATCAAGCTAGATTATCATGTTCAGTAACATCTCTGAGTTTATGTGCAAAAAAACTTGTAAAGCATGGTATGTGAATCCACAGTGCCATCTAGTGGATGTTGTTTGCATAATCCACCTCAACCAAATATAAATGACTCAATTGGCTTTAGTCCAGTTTCAGCATTTTCAATGATTATTTAGTATTCTACGTCTCTAGGAGATGAACTAGGTCACTAAGTGTGAAAATATGTTGTCAGGAACATGTTTTTATTTTCTTTTTTTTAAGCAGATATGTATGCTCATTGCTATTTTCAAATAGCCAAATAATATATGTATGTTGAAGTGCTTACATTGATTTAGATGCTACATTAACTATTTTAGCTGGGAACCCCCTCAAGGAACCCTGGGTGTTTCCACCCCACTTTGAGAACCATTGCCATAAATGACCACCTGTCAACCTACTGTATCTTACAGTGGTCCTCACTAATCCTCATAAGATGACACCATTTCTGTCTACCCACTCTGTGTCTCAGAGGATATGGTCCTTTAAATTGGACCAGAATGATTAAATGCAAGCTGTTACAATGTAAGCCCTTTAGTTAGAAATGTGCAGGGACCTTTACTCTGTATATTGCGGTGATGTGCAACGTTCTGGGATGGGAGCAATTACCCACATGAAAAAAATAATGGATAAAGTATGGATGTACTGAGATAAATGTTCATTGGTGATTGTCTCTACTTTTCATTCTGCAGACAAAGCTGGTTGCTGTTGAGTTACTCTTGAGTAAGTATTAGTTAAAAACACTGACAATATATTGACAAGTTCAAGTTGAATATAAGACTTGAATATAAGCACTAACGGTACAGGAAGTGATATTACACACACACCTTTAACAAACATGTTAACCACTTAAGCCCTGTATGGTTAATAAAAATAGCAGATCGACAAGCTCACAACGTGACATGTGGAATTGTAGATTTATAGCTTTAGATATAGCTTATTTTTTTAAATACTTGTTTATGGTGGAGGGGGCAGATGTTTTAGTTGGGGACCCTTTGACAGACTAGGACCAGGAGACAAAGGGCCGATTCATACTCCTATTTTAGAGCCGAATAAAAGTCGGTTCGGCGCTGTAGAGCCTACAATGTGACGTCATTTGAGGTTTGGGGGGGGGGGGGGTACCGTCCTAAAGTCGGCTCTTCGGTGCTACTGAAAATTTATGACGAGCCGAAATCATTTCGGCACTACAGCGCCGAAACAGCGGTAAAATAGGAGTATGAATCGGCCCAAAGTGGTGACCTTCTGATAACCAGATGGCCATGTTGTGAGCTTGTAGAACTGCTATTTGCAGCACACACTGCTGTTGTACGATGGAACACACATTATACTTTAAATATTGAATACTATGGTTGATGTAATTAGCAATTGCATATTCTATACAGTACAGTAACTGACTACATAAGGCTTATTAATCCTGTGGGGAAGATTCAGAACAGCTAGCCAAATTGCTGCAAATAAACATTGTAATAACTAGGGTTGACCTGATCAGGTGATCGGAAATCTGCTCCAATCATGATTTTCAAAAGATCAGATTTTTAATTGTAAATCTCAAAGAAAGATGTATAAGCAATGAGATTTTGTAAACTGTTTATGCTAGCAAGGTTCGTGTTGTAACTTTATATATTCCAGGAGAGGTCGAGTTAGTTGCTTTAGCAAACAACACGAGGTTTCTTCCCGACAGCAGCGTTATGCATTTATGTTACTGATATACTTGTATAAATGTGACTATGAATATTCTTTCTTTCAGGTAAACCTTGCGCAGTGAACCCTGGGTTCCAGTGGATCCTGTTTTTCTCTTAATCCAACACCCCAAACCCTGCTATCTCCCTGCCTCTCTGTCTTTTGTCTCTACCTTTTCTCTCTCTCGCCCAGAGAAGTCTCAGAGTTGGGAGCAACTCTGAGAGATCTTGCTCTGCTCCCTTAAGCAATCCCTTATACGCAACCCTAAACGCAACTTGATACAAGTTTTGATGCAACCCTGAAACGCAACTTGATACAACTTTTGATGCAACCCTGATATGAAACTTGATACAACTTTTGATGCAACCCTGATATGAAACCTTGGATACAGCTTTTTGAGACATTTGTATTGCCACACCTTTGAGCCATCTTTGTTTATTCACCTTTTGTTTTGGTTAAACATCCATCCACCTAAACACCATTTCCATATTCCTGAGTGATAGTTTATACATACCGTATACATTCATTGTTTGAAATAATTTGTTTCTGGCTATCAACTATCTGGATCCGAACGCAGCCTCAACTCGATCAGCTTGGTGTCTGCACTCTACATACTGAACCAGGACCGGACTGCGTACTGGACCAGGATCATCAAAGCAAACACATTTCACAAACTGTTTAGAAATACTCTTAACATTAGTACAGTGTATACTCCTAGCAAGGCCAACCTCTCTTTATTGTTCAGCTTCTTTATACATTGTATAGTAAAATATACTTGAGTAAAAGTAAATGTATGGTAGTTCAATAGGCTTGTTTAGAATTCAGTTTGATAGTTAAGCTATTTGCAGCTCTGACAAGTGGACCTGTGACCTTCACTCTATTGAACAGCGGTCCATCAACTGAAGTAGCCTAACTGCTATATTAAGTGTATACATTAGGCTACCAAGATAATTCTCCTAATCATCACTATATTGTTAAGCCATCACTGAATATTTAATCAGCACTACTTGAAGGTTTGTTGCTTGTGCTAACATTTGAGAAACATTTCATTGGTTCAAAACAAAACTGTCATTTCCACATTCCCAAGTATACATTTGTATCTTTGATCAAATACTAAATCTACAAAGGTAGTGTTCATATCTATATTAACTGTCTATACTGCCTTATAGATACACTGATTTAATTATTGACTGGTATTTGTCTGGGCACTAATCCTTAACATTGCGTTAAATGCAGCCCGTCTTTTTTAAATTAATTGCAAACTTGACCACATTTCCTCTTTTGAACAGTTCTTTAAACTAAACTGCTTATTAAGTCAAACTGTAATACAGTTGTAGCCTACATTGTTTATAAGTTGAGATAAAGTGGACGTGTGAGAAATCACTTGCTTCTGTTTGGTACTATAGTGAATGTCCCTCAGTGATTGAGATTGCATTGTGGTTTTCAGTAGCTCACATCTGGTATATTACGTAGAATTCTGCGAAACTACAGTTGACGTCTGGTCCTATATTACAATTGTTTCATAATTTTCTGGGTGTCTATATAACAAGTTGCTAGAGAACTATAGCCTACTGTATCAATCACATTCTCTGAATATATTTGTGAATATCGTAGTCCCTATTAAGTTACCATAAAAACATTGCAAAGCACAAACGTTTACGCATTATTTAAGGTTTACCAGTGTGACAAATAGCCTACAAGAACAAAACGTTACCATGCCGAGGAAAGGGAAAAGAAGTCAAGCAACAAAACAACGATGGGTGAAGTTGAAATTATCTGACGATGTGATACCAGGTCAACAAATGCATGTTCCCCACAGCTGCAATGATGTGAAACCGATGTACTACACTGATGCTGTCAAACAGGTTAGTCACAGTGAAGTTGGACATCTGTCGGGGACATCTCATATTCAACTCAAAGGCCAATCTGACGAGACAAGAGTTAAAGCATCCCATAGTCAAAACAGCACTAAATACAATGTATTTTCCAGGAATAAGCAGTGTGCCTGTAGTTCTATAACATTTCTGGCATTCCTTCATGAGGAAGAACACATTACAACAGCAAACCTGGACCTTGTATTGCAAAAGGGCGACCGCATGTACACAAAGGTCAAGTGTCAGTTAGATGCAAAAGTAAAGAAAACAGCCGATCTACAAGCTCACGAAGGGGGACAGTTACCTAAAACAAAGAATAAAGTTGATCATACTCATCTAGCTACAGATGAACTACCGGACAAAGTGTCTGCCCGCGACGATGACTACCAGTACCATGTAACAAAGCATCTTTCCCAGTATGGAACCTTAGGAGACCCTCCATCTCATTATGCAGAAGAGTACCTAGATCTAGAAGCAGGACTTAGCTGTTTGTTAACAGAGGTGAACTATGCATTGCTGGTAATGAGTGGTTTAGTAATTGCTGTGTTCAGGAACCGATCAGGAAAATTTGGTTTTTTTGACCCACACTCTAGACGGCCTGATGGATTACCATATACTGAAGATACTCAACACTTAGGCACTGCTGTAATGATTACATTCACAACATTGAAAGATATGATTAACAGGATTATTGAGTGCCACCTGATGTTTGAGACGTTACCAACATGCAAGTATGAACTCATGCCTGTAGGATTTCACAGTGACAACCTGGATAACAGTCATGCTGCTATTGCCGACTCCATTGACCTGTCACCACAAGCTGGAATAGAAATTCCAACAACATCAAACACAGATGTCTACAGCACACACCATGCAAACAGGCAGGCTAAACATTCATTGTCAGAAATGTCTGATGTGGTTGTAGAACAATGTACAGAATATCAAACGAGCAAGTGTATTGATGACAGTGCTGTATCACCTATGAGCGAGCAGAAGGATGCTAAAGTGCATTGCCATAAAGACTGTTTATCTAAGAATTTGACACATTGGCTTAAAAAGCGTTTAGGACCCATGGGTGAGCAGGAGCTTAAGGAGCGTTTTTCTGACAACATCACATACTGTGTTAAGGATACAATTGTGACAGCACGTCAACAAATACAATGTGCTCCCCACAGCAATAAAACACCATTACAGAAGATGTATTACACTGATGCTGTCAAACAGGTGTGTAAAGTTAGACATGTGCCAGGAACGTCATACCGTATTCAACACAAAGGCCAATCTGATGAGACACGTCTTGCAGCATCCCATAGTCAAAACAGCAGTGATTACAATGTATTTTCCAGGAATAAGCAGTGTGCCTGTAGTTCTCTAACATTTCTGGCAATCCTTCATGAGAAAGAAGACATTACAGCAGAAAACCTGGACCTTGTATTGCAAAAGGGCGACACCATGTACACAGAGGTCAAGCAACAGTTGGATGCAGAAGTCAGAAAAACATCCGATCTACAAGCTCACGAAGGGGAACAGTTACCTACAAAGAATAAAATTGCTCATACTCATCTAGCTACAGATGAACTGCCGGGAAAAGTTTCTGCCCTCGACCATGACTACCACGTAACACAGCATGTTCGCCGGTACGGTACATTCGGAGACCCTCCATCTAATTATGCAGAAGAGTACCTAGATCTAGAAGCAGGACTCAGCTGTTTGTTAACAGAGGTGAACTATGCATTGCTGGTAATGAGTGGTTTAGTAATTGCTGTGTTCAGGAACAGATCAGGAAAATTTGGTTTTTTTGACCCACACTCTAGAAGGCCTGATGGACTACCATATAATGAAGAAACTCAACACTTAGGCACTGCTGTAATGCTTACATTCACAACATTGAAAGATATGATTAACAGGATTATTCTGTGCCACCTGATGTTTGAGACGTTACCAACATGCACGTATGAACTCATGCCTGTAGGATTTCACAGTGACAACCTGGATAACAGTCATGTTACTATTGCCGACTCCATTGACCTGTCACCACAAGCTGGAATAGAAATTCCAACAACATCAAACACAGATGTTTCTGACAATGTCACAGCAGGTCAACAAATACAATGTTCACCCTACAGCAATAAAACACCATTACAGAACATGTCTTCCACTGATGCTGTCAAACATGTGCCTAAAGTTAGACATGTGCCAGGAACATCTAACCGTATTCAACACAAAGGCCATTCTGATGAGACAAGTGTTGCAGCATCCCATAGTCAAAACAGCACTAAATACCTTGTCTTTTCCAGGAATAAGCAGTGTGCCTGTAGTTCTCTAATTTTTCTGGCATTCCTTCATGAGGAAGAACACATTACAACAGCAAACCTGGACCTTGTATTGCAAAAGGGCGACCGCATGTACACAAAGGTCAAGCGTCAGTTAGATGCAAAAGTAAAAAAAACAGCCGATCTACAAGCTCACGAAGGGGGACAGTTACCTAAAACAAAGAATAAAGTTGATCATACTCATCTAGCTGCAGATGAACTACCGGACAAAGTGTCTGCCCGCGACCATGACTACCATGTAACAAAGCATCATGATCTTTCCCAGTATGGAACCTTTGGAGACCCTCCATCTCATTATGCAGAAGAGTGCCTAAATCTAGAAGCAGGACTTAGCTGTTTGCTAAAAGACGTGAACTATGCATTGCTGGTAATGAGTGGTTTAGTAATTGCTGTGTTCAGGAACAGATCAGGACAATTTGGTTTCTTTGACCCACACTCTAGATGGCCTGATGGATTCCCATGTCTTGAATATTATCAACACTTAGGCACTGCTGTAATGCTTACATTCACAAAGTTGAAAGATATGATTAACAGGATTATTGAGTGCCAACTGGTGTTTGAGACGTTACCAACATGCATGTATGAACTCATTCCTGTAGGATTTCACAGTGACAACCTGGATAACAGTCATGTTACTATTGCCGACTCCATTGACCTGTCACCACGAGCTGGAATAGAAATTCCAACAACATCAAACACAGATGTCTACAGCACAAACAGGCAGGCTAAACATTCATTGTCAGAAATGTCTGATGGGATTGCAGAACAGTATTTTCACACCGGCAATATTGAGTGTACTGATGACAGTGCTTTATTATCACCTATGACTGAACCGGAGGTTGACATAACGTCTGCTGTTGATCATCAACATTGTAATGTCACTTGCAATCAATTATCAAGTGCAGATTTTGAAACCCCACACACTAACTTAACTCACACTGAAGCCTCTCAAAGTATGACTTCCTGTAAGTTTGTGACTGAACAATCTTTCAAATTCACAATGAGCAAGGACCAGATAGCACACATGTCAAAATTGCCCAAAGGGCAAAGACGAAAGTTTATGAGGACTTGTGAAAAACTTGCATTACCAAAAACTGGCATAAAGCAACAAAAAACAGTACAGAGAAAGGAAACCAAAAACTTGAAAGAAAGGGCTTTGTATACTAAATGCGAATTGTATAGACAAAGAAAAAAGTTGTATATTAACAAGCGTTTTTCAAATGATAGTGCATTTAAAATGAAACATATGCAAACAATGAAACAAATCTGTCAGCACAGGTACACAAATTATCATGAATTTAGACTCAGAAAGAAACAAAACATTCAACACAGATACAAAAATGATCATGAATTTAGACTCAGACATATTGTAGTCATGAAACGAATCAATCAACACAGATACAAAAATGATCATGAATTTAGACTCAGACATATTGTAAACATGAAACGAATCTATCAACACAGATACAAAAATGATCTTGAATTCAGACTCAGAAAGAAACAAAACATTCAACACAGATACAAAAATGATCTTGAATTCAGACTCAGACATATTGAAATCATGAAACGAATCAATCAACACAGATACAAAAATGACCCAGATTTCAGACGGCTTCATTTACAGAAATGTAATGCTAATTTTTATAAAAGATATCACAGTGAAGCAGCATATAGACTCTTTCATAAGATGCGTTGCACACGGAAAATAATACAACAATACAGACAAGAAGATGCACTACGTGCACAAAGATGTAACATTGAAATGCAACAAGCCATATCTGCTTTTAGAACAAGCATACAAGATGGCCCCACTAATGTCTGCACAGTATGCCATAGAGCATTGTTTCCAGATCGAGTAAAGCACTGCAATAGGACAGACTACGTAAAAAATCCAGATGTGGTGTCTGCTTGCTTGACAGGAAAATATGTTCATGTTTGCAATGATGTATGCAGAGAACCACAACATTGCACAGTACCCAATGAGAGGAAGCAAGAATGGATCTGTCCCACCTGCCATGACTATCTTAAGAGAGGGCACATGCCACCACTTGCTATGGCTAATAATTTGGAGCTGGTAGAAATCCCCCCTGAATTGTCTGATCTTAACATATTGGAGAGGCATATTTCATCCAAGTTCTTAACATTTGCTAAAATCATACCTCTTCCCAAAGGCCAGCAGAGATCACTATGCGGTAATGTAGTATGTGTGCCATCTGAAGTAGAGTCGACTGTCAATGCTTTACCCAGACTTAGAAGTGAGTCTCAAGTGATGAGAGTAAAGTTGAAGAGACGATTGCACTACAAAGGACATCAATTGTTCCAGACTGTCACTATGTCTAAAATTTTAAAGGCATTGCACACTTTAAAACAAATTCACCCCGAGTATAAGGACATAACTATCAGAGATGAGGCCGAATTGTGTGACCCGACAATTAACGACGAGGAAGAAGGTGACAATCAAATTGATGATATCATGGAAGATGATGAGTATGATGATGATGCATTGACGGACATTGACAGGTGTGAGCAAAATGCACTGAATCAGCCACACGATAGTTTTGGTGAGGAACAACATATCGATATCCTGCCTCGTAATGACAATCAACAGCAGGAGCACTCAAACGATACAGAACAAGAGGGTGAACAGCCAACTGGCGGCATTGCCCTCGAATCTTGTCTACAGCCACTTGACATTGCAGACCAGCTATTAGCGTTCAGTGAAGGAATTTACTGTATTGCGCCTGCTGAAGGTAATAAGCCGGTCAACTTTTTCAGAACACCTAAGCTTGAGTCTATGGCATTCCCAGTGCAATTTCCCACTAGTGTAAACACATTTGATGATGCAAGACCCATTAGGTTAACACCCAGCAGTTATTTTAAATCAAGGCTTACCTCTGTAGATAGTCGTTTTGCCAGAGATACAAATTATTTGTTCTTTTCACAATTCGTAACAGAAATACATTTGGCTACTTCCAGTATGTCAATACAACTACGTAAAGGAAAGCCTATGACACGAGATGGACGCAAAATAACCTCCAGGATGCTGCAAGACAAACACGAGGTTCAAAAACTGGTGCGAAACAAGGAGGCAATCAGATTCATGCAGCCACTGAGAGGAACCCCTGCCTATTGGGAGAAAACAACCAGAGATCTGTTTGCTACCATCAGACAATTAGGAAAACCGACTTGGTTTGGTACTGCTTCTGCTGCAGAGATGAGATGGCCTCAGGTGATTGAAGCAATTAAGAAACAACAAGGTGAACAGGTTAATTTTGAAGACCTTGACTGGGCAACAAAGTGTGAAATATTACGAAGCAATCCGGTTACAACAATGCGCATGTTTGATAAACGTGTTGATGAATTATTCAAACTGTTTCTGAGTGCCGCGCAGCCACTTGGCAAGCTTGTAGATTACTGGTATCGTTTAGAGTTTCAGAGCCGTGGTTCGCCTCACATTCACTGTCTGTTATGGATAGAGGGTGCACCCGTGTATGATGAGGACTCTGATGAGACTGTGTGCAACTTTATTGACAAGTACGTTACAGCCCGGTTGCCTGACCCAAATACTGAGCCAGAACTGTACAGAAAGGTTAAAGAGCTTCAGACACACAGCAGAAATCACTCCAAGTCATGTCGCAAAAACAACAAACCTGGCTGCCGATTTGGATTTCCTAAACCCCCTGCAAGTGAGACCATGATAACGAGACCTACAGATCCTAAGCAGTTCAGTGCAGCTAAGACGAAGCTTAAACCAGTGGTTGAGTTGCTTGACGACCCTCAAACTGAATCTCTGGATTTACCACAGCTACTGGCTACATGTAATTTAAGCATGGAAGAGTATACAGAATGTCTCGAATCACTGACCAGCTCCAATAAGGTTATACTGAAACGTGATCCAAAGGCATGCATGGTGAACGCATACAATCCTTATATTCTTGATGCCTGGGATGCCAATATTGATATCCAGTACATTCTGAATGCATACTCGTGTATCATGTACATCACAGCCTACGTCACCAAAGCTGAGCACGGGATGAGCGAGTATCTCAAAACAATGATTGAAAACTCAAATCAAGACAATGCCAACATAGACGAACGTGGGGAAATGATGCAAGTAATGCAGGCGTACACCAAAATGAGAGAGGTCAGCGCTCAGGAGTGTGTAACTTGTGTATGTGGTATAAAAATGAAGAGGTCTTCACGCAGTATCCGTTTCATACCAACAGATGACAATAGACTGAAAATGAGTTATCCCCAATCACGCTTGGAGAACACTATACCAGACTCAGAAGATGTGTGGATGACGGGGTTAATTGAAAAATACCATGCTAGACCTGAACGACCAGACTTTGAGGTGATGTGCTTGGCTGATTTTTCTTCCACTTGCAATATTGTCTATGGCAGGCAGAAAGTCACAGCTAAAGATGTTGTGCCTCTACTTAATGAGATGGGATTTGTGAAGAAAAGAACAAAGGGGAAACCTGCCATCATCAGATATTACCACTCCTCAGAGGAAAAGAATCCTGAGGGATATTTTGGCACACTACTCAAACTGTACCTCCCACACCGCTCAGAGTCGCAGCTGAAAAGTGACAACTTTCAAACATACCAGTCCTTCTTGCATAGCGCCTGTGTTCAGCTACCTGGTTCAAACCAACTCCAGCCAGTATTTCTCATTGTCAAGGAAAACAAATATAAATATGAAAAACACAGTGAAGAGATCCAGAGTGCCATCGACGAATATGAGCAGAACGGGCCCATGCAAGATGAATGGTGTAATCTGGCTCCTGAATCTGAACTGGAGAGGTTGGAATGTATCGCAGAACGCGAAACACAACATTTGGATGACCAACATGAACAAGAAGATGTCCCAGACTATAGCGTTGAGTCTGAAGGTACAACAGCTGCACCGATGATACAAACCTTTCAGATAGACCCTGTAGTATTACGCCAAATGTATCAAGGTCTGAACCAGAAGCAAGCATGCATATTCTACACAGTTAGAGACTGGTGCATGAAGCGTGTTTGTAATCTACCCTCAGAGCCATTTTTCTGGTATATAAATGGTGGTGCTGGAACAGGGAAGTCACATCTAATCAAATGCATCTATTCAGAGGCATCCAAGATATTGTCCAGACTCGAGAGAAATCGTGAGGAAACTGACATATCGCAGCCTACTGTTCTGTTAACCGCATTCACCGGTACGGCAGCTTTCAACATTTTAGGCAAAACGTTGCATTCCATCTTTAAGCTACCAAGATCCATTCAACTTCCATTCCCAGGACTTGGCAACAAACTGGATGAAGTGCGAGCAGAGCTTTCAAATGCTGAAATTATTGTCATTGATGAAGTGTCCATGGTCTCAAAGACTCTCTTTGCCTATGTAGATGCCAGACTAAAACAAATCAAAGGAAGTCAAAACCCTTTTGGAGGAATGTCAGTACTCGCTGTTGGAGACTTCCATCAGCTTCCACCAATTTCACAGGCTAAACCTCTCTGTGTCTATGAATCATGTCAGATAGACCTTTGGCGCGACCAATTTCAGATGATCACATTGACAGAGATCATGCGTCAGAAGGATGACATCGCTTATGCTGAGACGTTGAACAGGATCCGTGTGAAACTAAAGTCAGATACCTTGTCTGAACCAGACAGAGATTTGCTTTCACAAGCCATCACCGAACCAGCACTTTGCCCAAATGATGTACTTCACATCTTTCCTACTAATAAGGAGGTCAATGAACACAACGCAAAAACGTTAGCTCTGCTTCATTCTGATGTCACAAACATTGATGCAGATGACTATAGAAAGGACAGATTTTCAGGAAGAATGGCCAGACAAGCAAAACCATGTCGTGGAACCAAGAACGACTTACCAGACACACTACAAGTTGCTATGGGTGCTCGCGTTATGCTCACCAGAAACATTGATGTGGACGATGGACTTGTGAACGGCACATTTGGTAAAATTGCCCGAATAGTTACCTGTGAAAAAGATGGTGCTATATATACAAAGATGCTTGGGCTTGAGCTGGACAATACAAATGCAGGACAGAGGCACCGTCATAAAACACCCGGAGGACCTGATAATGTTGTGTACATAGAGAGGATGGAGGAAAAGCTGAAGCACGCAGTACGCAGACAGTTTCCCATGAAGCTCGCATTTGCCTGTACAATACACAAAGTGCAAGGCATGACAACCTCTACTGCTGTAGTGTCCCTAAAAAAGATTTTTGAACCCGGTATGGCTTACGTAGCTCTCAGCAGAGTAACCTCTCTCAGTGGAATGCACATCATTGGTATGGATGAGTCTAAAATCTATGCCAACCCTGAAATCACTGCAGGCCTCGAGAGCATGACCCAAGTAAGCTTTGAGGACATAATGCCACTTGCTCACAGCACGCAAACACTGAACACGCCTGACACTCTCACCATCATCCATCATAACACAGAAGGACTGGCACCTCATATCAGTGACATTAAGAGTCATCATGAGCTGGGTCTAGCAGATGTGTTGTGTCTCACGGAAACTCACCTGCAAGGATCATTTGTTGCTGAGAGTCTCCATTTGGAAGGCTACAGTATGTTCAAGCGGAACAGACACGTGTCCTACACTAACAATTCTTGCATGGCCAACAGTAACGGGGGTGGAGTTGCTGTATATGTGAAAAACAACATTCAAGCCCGTGAGAAGCAGTACATACATAATGTAACTGACCTGGAGTTTGTGGTTGTCAAAGTTGAAGCCCCAGTGAATGCATTGATTGCTGCTGTGTACAGACCTCCAAACTACGGTGTTAATCAATTCCTCCCAAACCTGAAAAGCCTCTTGGACTCTTTAGAGATCATGGATCATCACCCAATCATTGTGTGTGCAGACTTCAATGAAAATTTGCTGTCCAGCGGAACGCATGCAATATTTGATCTGTTTGAATCCAGAGGATATGCACAGCTAATCGCAACTGCGACCACTGAAAAGAACACACTGTTGGACCACATTTTCATCTCTCGACCACAGCATTGTGTCCAGTCAGGTGTATTACGAACCTATCACAGTTACCACAACCCTGTATACTGTGTAATAACCTCTAACGTGTCTCAGTAGAGTAACAATTATCAAACGATATCAACTTGTATTGTGAAATCTTAAATCTGTATTGTGAAATCTTACAGTGCAATATTTAAAAGTCTTTCATTTTATATGTCAAATTATGTGCTACTGACCACCAATTTACTGTTGGCATTATGAACAATCAATTTAAAGCTATTTCAGGTGAATAATCTGCACCTTGTTTTTCAAATAAACAAACAGACAACATCTGATAGGAAGTAGATTTACAAAGTCACATTTAATAGAACATTGATATACAACAATGCACTATATTTAATTATTGTTTAATAGAGTAAAGCATAATGTAATGTAGTAGTTTAATTCAGCATAGATTAACAGAACATAATGTAATTAAACAAAGTCAACACGATATAATCATAATAGATATCACTGTACAATTTTATGTAGTTTAGAAAAAACAATGTTTAATATAGCAAAACATAATGCAATGTAGTTGAATTAAGCATAGATTAACAGAAAGCAATGTAATACAACTAATTCAGCATATTATTATAATAGACATTTTGATTTAGTTTAGAAAAACAATGTTTAATAGAGTAAAACGCAATGTAGTTTAATTAAGCTTTTTAATAGATTAACAGAACATAATGTAATACAACTAATTCATAGGGGGGGGGGTCCTCCAATGCAGCCAAGCTCCACCACCTGCCTTGGCTGCCCCAGCCTCTTTGAAGCTGAGAAAGAAAGAGGGATGGACATAGGACCCCACAACAAAACCACAACACTTGGTTTCCAAGAGACAGAAATAGGACCCCCCCCCCCCCCCCTCCCATAACAATACCAAACCACTGGATGTGCCAGTCGCAGCCCATCCATCCTGCAGCCCCCGATTCCATAGCTGCACCATCCTGACTATTCAACTTACAAGTAAGTTGTTTCCATGGCATGCCAAATATAATGTATTGTAATCCTTGTAATGTGAGTAAGCATCCAATGCTTATTTTGTAACTAACCAAATGCTATTTACAGCTATCTGCAAACAACACCACAACTCTTGGTTTGAGAGGAGCAACAGATGGAAGGAGGATACCCCACCCCTCCCACAAACAAGAACACACCACAGACAGCCCATCCACCCTTCCATAGATACCCTACCCGTAAGTTATTTGTATATTAAAATGTTTTACAATCTACATAATACGATTAAGCATTCACTACTCAATTTGCAACAATGCAATGTACAGTATTGCTATACCTGTACATGTGTGCTCTTGTGTGTGTTTTTGCAGGAGGTATCAACCACACTATGAAAAGCTTCACATTCCCAGAGAATGCCAGTCAATTCTGTACCACGTCTCACAGTTCCTGCACTACTGCTACCTGCTGAACAACACACAAGACAATTATCTGGGCTGACGACTTACTGCGTTTAATTTACTTTGCATAACATCTTGGACACTGGGGAGCACTGGATAATTACATTCCACGTTTGGAGCCAGAAGTAGGCGAGTATGGCAGGCTGGTTAGCCAATGACGGGTAAGATCCCACATGGGTAAAACACCCCGGGACAACCTAAGACAGGCACAGTCACAATTACTCAGCCTTAAAGTCACAGTGAGTATCATCTCACCAACGAGTGACAAGTGTGTGTGTGTGTGTGTGTGTGTGTGTGTGTGTGTGTGTGTGTGTGTGTGTGTGTGTGTGTGTGTGTGTGCGCGTGTGTGTGTGTGTGTGTGTGTGTGTGTGTGCGCGTGCGTGCGTGTGTGTGTGTGTGCACGTGCCCTAGCCTCGACAACCTTACAAGCGTATGCAAAGGCTCAACTTTTAGATATCAGTTTATGTAGACATAGCACTCTACAGTGTATACACATAGTTTCATTATAGATATTCCACTGTCAGAGGGATGTTAAGTTCTTAGCTTACGCATGATTCTTGATGACTATTGTGTATTTGATGTATTACCATGTGTTGTTGCTTACTCTAAAGCAAGGGGGGGGGGGTGCCAGGGAAAAACTGGGATGATGGAAAGTGTTAAAATGTTAACCACAGCCTAAACATGGAGGTCACAACTCTTTGTTAAATTTATGCTGAACAAAAATGTTCTTGTATATGTCAATGTCAAAAAAGATCACCCAAAATACTGTTAATAATAATAATAATGCATCAGTAATGCCCTCTATTAATACATATCTAATAGCTACTTTAGTTTACCACTAAGACTGTTATAATGCATCAATAATGTCCTCTATTAATACATCTGATAAATACTTAAGCTATATAATTATTCTTATTTAGTGAAGTACTAGCATATAGTAAGACCACCCACAAACTTTGAGACCTGTACCATGCTGGGAAACAGAGTTAAGGCTGTTTAAAGCCTTAAATTGGCTGTTTAAAGCCTTACATTGCGCATAAAACGCAATATGAAGTTATTGCTGTCTCAAGTTTGAAACTTGGGGACTGGAGTAATAGTGTTGCCATATTAAAGCTGAAGTAAAAGTGAAAAAAGTTATAAGTAAAGTAAAGTTAAAACAGTGTCTACTAATGATTTGTAATGTATGAATAATGCTTTACAATGTATTATTGAATAATTAAGAAAAGGTAAAAAGAAAAAAAATACATCAATGGATATGATAGCATGAATGAGCAGAACTTGTATTAAATAGCATACTTTTACATTAAAAAAGGGTTAATAGCATATAGGCATATCTTTAAAAGCATAAACCCAATGATTATTGATCGATTTTTCTTTCATTTTTTTAGAAGTGTTTTTAAAAGTTTTTAAAAGTTTTTCTTTCAATGTAAAAATAAATAAATAATTAAGTTCTTTATTAAAGCATGAATGAGCAGAAATTGTATTAAATAGCATACTTTTACATGTAAAAAGAAGGTTCAAAAAGCCTATCTTTAAAAGCATAAACACAATGATTATTGATAATGATCTAAGATTTTTCTTTAAATGAAAATAAATAAATATATTAAGTTCTTAATTAAAAGTTTTTTTTAAGTTTTAGCTTTTTAAGTTTTAAAAAAGTTAGTTTTTAATTTTTAAGTTATTTTTAAGGTTTTTTAATTTTTAATTTTAAAGTAATGTTTTAATATAGATAGGCATATAGGCCTATCTTTAAAAGCATAAACCCAATGATTATTGATAGATTTTTCTTTCATTTTGTAGAAGTGTTTTTAAAAGTTTTTAAAAGTGTTTCTTTCAATGTAAAAATAAATAAATAATTAAGTTCTTTATTAAAAGTTTAATTTTTTTTAAGGTTTTATTTTATTTTATTTTAAAGTATTAATACATCTGATAAATACTTGAGCTATATATATTGCATGGCTCAATTATTGTCTAAAATGTATGTCAATTTTGTTTTTATCAATCTAAACTTTGCACAGATGAACTTGTATGCAAAATGCAAAAATACAAATCTTTGTATGTAAAAAATGCATGCCCAAACTCGTGATTTTTTAAAGGTACAGTAGATACTAGTAGAGCCCATCTAAAGTAAGGACTTGTTATCCCTTGTAAAGTATGTATACATGAGATAGAAGCAGTTATATAGAAAATGTCCATACCATCATTAAGCACATTAAAGATTATGTTATTAACCTGGAATTAAACATTTATAATTTTGTCTACAAATGTTTTGGAAGTTGTAATTGTCTTATGAAATTGGGGGTCTGTGGGACGACCCACCAAGTTTGAGACCTGTAGAATGTTTAGAGATTATCTGGAGTTATGGCCCAGCCAATATAGGAAGACAGTGTGGGTGGGGCATAATACAGCTGTAACATATAGTAAGACCACCCACAAACTTTGAGACCTGTGGGAAACAGAGTTAAGGCTGTTTAAAGCCTTATATTGGCTGTTTAAAGCCTTGCATTGCGCATAAAACGCAATGTATAAAGTTATTGCTGTGTCAAGTTTGAAACTTGGGGACTGGAGTAATAGTGTTCCCATTGGTGGTCTAAGTCCATAATCAAAATTTCTGGACTGTAACATATTGTAAAGACAAGTAGAAAATGTATTAAAGCTGAAGTAAAAGTTAAAAAAGTATGAACATTTGTAAAAACTATAGTTTAAGCATAAATAACTGCATAAAGCGGAAATAAAGTATGTGGAAGTAGTATGATGCCCAAAAAGGGGCAGAATAAAGTAAGTAAAGTATTACTGTCTACTAATGATTTGTAATGTATGAATAATGCTTTACTTGATGAATCAAGAAAAGGTAAAAAAGAAAAAAAATAGTCAATCCAATGGAGTATACATATATATATATATGAGCTTAACAGAAATAGCATACTTTTACATGTAAAAAGAAGGTTCAAATAGCATATAGGCCTATCTTTAAAAGCATAAACACAATGATTATTGATAATGGTCTAAGATATTTCTTAAAAAAAATTTAAGATAAAAAATATTAAGTTCTTTATTATTATTTTCTTCCTTTTAAGTTTAAAAAAAAGTTAAAGTTTTAATTTTTTAATGTTTTTCATTTTTTTCAATTTTTTAATTTTTTAATCATGCTAATGCTAACATGCTAATGCTAACATGCTAACATGCTAATGCTAACATGCTAACATGCTAATGCTATCATGCTAACATGCTAATGTTAACATGCTAATGCTATCATGCTAACATGCTAATGCTAACATGCTAATGCTAACATGCTAATATGCTAACATGCTAATATGCTAACATGTTAATGCTAACATGCTAATGCTAACATGCTAATGCTAACATGCTAATGCTAACATGCTAATGTTAACATGCTAACATGCTAATGCTAACATGCTAATGCTATCATGCTAACATGCTAATGCTAACATGCTAACATGCTAATGCTAACATGCTAACATGCTAACATGCTAATGCTATCATGCTAACATGCTAACATGCTAATGTTAACATGCTAATGCTAACATGCTAATGCTAACATGCTAATGCTATCATGCTAACATGCTAATGCTAACATGCTGACATGCTAATGCTAACATGCTAACATGCTAATGCTAACATGCTAATGCTATCATGCTAACATGCTAATGCTAACATGCTAACATGCTAATGCTAACATGCTAACATGCTAATGCTAACATGCTAATGCTATCATGCTAACATGCTAACATGCTAATGTTAACATGCTAATGCTAACATGCTAATGCTAACATGCTAACATGCTAATGCTAACATGCTAACATGCTAATGCTATCATGCTAATGCTAGCATGCTAATGCTAACATGCTAATGCTAACATGCTAATGCTAACATGCTAACATGCTAATGCTATCATGCTAACATGCTAACATGCTAACATGCTAACATTCTAATGCTATCATGCTAACATGCTAATGCTAACATGCTAACATGCTAATGTTAACATGCTAATGTTAACATGCTAATGCTAACATGCTAATGCTAACATGCTAATGCTAACATGCTAATGCTAACATGCTAACATGCTAATGCTATCATGCTAACATGCTAATGTTAACATGCTAATGCTAACATGCTAACATGCTAATGCTATCATGCTAACATGCTAATGCTAACATGCTAACATGCTAATGCTAACATGCTAATTTTTATTTTTAAGTTTTCATTTTTTTCATTTTTTTCATTTTTTTCATTTTTTTCATTTTTTTATTTTTTTTTTAATTTTTTATTTTTTTTAATTTTTTTTTAATTTTTTTTAATTTTTTTGAAAATATTTTTTTATAAACGTGTGTGTGTGTGTGTGCGTGCGTGCGTGCGTGCGTGCGTGCACTTGCGAGAGCTGTGTAAAGGCCAGCCAATAGGAAGACAGGGTGTGTGTGTGCGTGCGTGCATGCGTGCGTGCGTGCTCTTGCGAGAGCTGTGTAAAGGCCATCCAATTGCACAAATAGCAGACCTACAAGCCCACAAGGTATCGCAGAGCAACTCATTGAGATCTTGTAACTTTAATTTCAGCCCTGTAATTAAGCTCTTATATGTCTCAGGTGTGGAAGTGTAAAAGACAAACAAGTGGCGCGCAACTTGAAGGTCTTGATCTTGAATGGTCTTGAATGGGGGGAAACTATGCCCGAACAAATTGCTCTATCGCAAAAAGTAAAAGTCGAATGCAAATAATTCTTTCGCTGTGAGTGGCCTGAGATATTGAGGTACACCATGTGCGATTGTGGTGTTGGTACGATCGAAAATGTGGTTATAAGAGCGAGTTAAGAATTGTCATCGCAATAATTTCCTCGTAAGATTTCTACAATGGATGTCAATGAGCAGATTGACTGTATTTGTGTCACTTAAAAGGCCGTAGTTCACATTCTGTATGTCTCTGTGTTTTGGTGGTCACATTGTGTGAAAGAGGACATGTGTGGCTACAAAATGACCAAAGGACATGCGTGTAAAGTGAATATTTTGGCCGGGACGGCAATTTGTTTGGTAAATTTTCAAGGAAAGATTTTCTGTTTGTACACTCTAGTGAAAGAAGCCCTGCACTCTAAGTTGGCACTAATTAGGCGAAACGGCCTGCGATTGAACTGAGATTTCGGAAAAACCGTTTAACGTATTCGAATACGGTTTGAACCACGAAAAAGTCCAGAGTCGTGTGAGCTTTCTAAAGTTTAAATCACGTTTCTACGACAAAGTATGCCAGAGTAATGAGGCTGCAAAAGTGAGGTTGATTTAGAGATAAATCCCATACATTGTCAATGGGAGGAAAAAACTATAAATAAAGTTAAATATTTTAAAAAGTATAAACTTTTTCAAAACAACTTTTTCACCAATGAAAGTTCAAAGATAGATGAACATTATAAAGTTTGAATGAAGTTTCAAAGTGAAAGTATGACGGAGTAATAAGAGCTCAAAAAAGTTAACTGTGAAAAATGGGACCTTTCTTCCATCGACTCTCACTATAAAGAATGTAAAAAAAAGTTAAAAAGTTAAAAAGTATAAAAAGTATAAAACTTTGTAAAAATTCTAATTGGAGCATAAATAACTGCAAAGAGCTGAACAGTTTGAAGTTTGAACTAAATTTCTAGCATAAAGTATGTGGAAGTAGTTACACGCCAAAAAAAGTGGCGGAATAAAGAATAAATAAAGTATAAATATAGGCTGGCAATAACTATTGTGTGCTCGCTGTGGCGAGCCCACAAATATAGGCTGGCAAGAACTATTGTGTGCTCGCTGTGGCGAGCCCACAACTAGAAAGCAGTTCCTGTAGAAACTGCGTGGGCTCGCGTAAAATGCTTTGTATAAAGTTATTGCCGTGTCAAGTTTGAAACTCGGGGACCGGAGTAATGGTGTTACCATTGGTGTTCTAAATCTATAATCAAAATTTCGGGACTGTAGCATATTGTAAAGAAAAGTAGAAAATGCATTAAAGCTGAAGTAAAAGTTAAAAAAAGTATGAAAATGTGTAAAAACTATAGTTTAAGCAGAATAAAGTATGTGGAAGTTGTAGAAGTGTTTTTAAAGTTTTTCTTTAAATGTAAAAAAATAAAAAAAAATAAAAAGAATTGAAGTTTTTTCTTTTTAAGTAAAAAAGAAAAAAAAATATTTTTAAGTTTTCATTTTTTTCATTTTTTTCATTTTTTTCCCATTTTTTTCCATTTTTTTCATTTTTTTCAATTTTTTTCCATTTTTTTCCATTTTTTTCATTTTTTTTAATTTTTTTCATTTTTTTTTCATTTTTTTTATTTTTTTTAATTTTTTATTTTTTATTTATTTTTATTTTTTATTTTTTCATTTTTTTGAATTTTTTTTTTTATAAACGTGTGTGTGTGTGTGTGCGTGCGTGCGTGCGTGCGTGCGTGCGTGCGTGCACTTGCGAGAGCTGTGTAAAGGCCAGCCAATAGGAAGACAGGGTGTGTGTGTGCGTGCGTGCATGCGTGCGTGCGTGCTCTTGCGAGAGCTGTGTAAAGGCCATCCAATTGCACAAATAGCAGACCTACAAGCCCACAAGGTATCGCAGAGCAACTCATTGAGATCTTGTAACTTTAATTTCAGCCCTGTAATTAAGCTCTTATATGTCTCAGCTGTGGAAGTGTAAAAGACAAACAAGTGGCGCGCAACTTGAAGGTCTTGATCTTGAATGGTCTTGAATGGGGGGAAACTATGCCCGAACAAATTGCTCTATCGCAAAAAGTAAAAGTCGAATGCAAATAATTCTTTCGCTGTGAGTGGCCTGAGATATTGAGGTACACCATGTGCGATTGTGGTGTTGGTACGATCGAAAATGTGGTTATAAGAGCGAGTTAAGAATTGTCATCGCGATCATTTCCTCGTAAGATTTCTACAATGGATGTCAATGAGCAGCTTGACTGTATTTGTGTCACTTAAAAGGCCGTAGTTCACATTCTGTATGTCTCTGTGTTTTGGTGGTCACATTGTGTGAAAGAGGACATGTGTGGCTACAAAATGACCAAAGAACATGCGTGTAAAGTGAATATCTTGGCCGGGACGGCAATTTGTTTGGTAAATTTTCAAGGAAAGATTTTCTGTTCACACACTCTAGTGAAAGAAGCCCTGCACTCTAACTTGGCACTAATTCGGCGAAACGGCCTGCGATTGAACTGCGATTTCGGAAAAACCGTTTAACGTATTCGAATACGGTTTGAACCACGAAAAAGTCCGTGTGAGCTTTCTAAAGTTTAAATCACGTTTCTACGACAAAGTATGCCAGAGTAATGAGGCTGCAAAAGTGAGGTTGATTTAGAGATAAATCCCATACATTGTCAATGGGAGGAAAAAACTATAAATAAAGTTAAATATTTTAAAAAGTATAAACTTTTTCAAAACAACTTTTTCACCAATTAAAGTTCAAAGATAGATGAACATTATAAAGTTTGAATGAAGTTTCAAAGTGAAAGTATGACGGAGTAATAAGAGCTCAAAAAAGTTAACTGTGAAAAATGGGACCTTTCTTCCATCGACTCTCACTATAAAGAATGTAAAAAAAAGTTAAAAAGTTAAAAAGTATAAAAAGTATAAAACTTTGTAAAAATTCTAATTGGAGCATAAATAACTGCAAAGAGCTGAACAGTTTGAAGTTTGAACTAAATTTCTAGTATAAAGTATGCGGAAGTAGTTAGGTGCCAAAAAAACGGCGGAATAAAGAAGAAGCGGAATAAATATAAACTGGCAATATCTAGTGTGTGCTCGCTGTGGCGAGCCCACAATAATAAATATAGGCTGCCAATAACTATTGTGTGCTCGCTGTGGCGAGCCCACAACTAGAAAGCAGTTCCTGTAGAAACTGCGTGGGCTCGCGTAAAATGCTTTGTATAAAGTTATTGCCGTGTCAAGTTTGAAACTCGGGGACCGGAGTAATGGTGTTACCATTGGTGTTCTAAATCTATAATCAAAATTTCGGGACTGTAGCATATTGTAAAGAAAAGTAGAAAATGCATTAAAGCTGAAGTAAAAGTTAAAAAAAGTATGAAAATGTGTAAAAACTATAGTTTAAGCAGAATAAAGTATGTGGAAGTTGTAGAAGTGTTTTTAAAGTTTTTCTTTAAATGTAAAAAAAAAAAAAAAAATCTAAAAAATTGAAGTTTTTTCTTTTTAAGTAAAAAAGAAAAAATAATAATTTTAAGTTTTAATTTTTTTCATTTTTTTTCATTTTTTTCCATTTTTTTCATTTTTTTCAATTTTTTTCAATTTTTTCATTTTTTTCAATTTCTTTCAATTTTTTCATTTTTTTTAATTTTTCTTTTTCATTTTTTTCATTTTCATTTTTTTTTTTTTTTTTCATTTTTTTGAAAATATTTTTTTATAAACGTGTGTGTGTGTGCGTGCATGCGTGCGTGCGTGCGTGCTTGCGTGCACTTGCGAGAGCTGTGTAAAGGCCAGCCAATAGGAAGACAGGGTGTGTGTGTGCGTGCGTGCATGCGTGCGTGCGTGCTCTTGCGAGAGCTGTGTAAAGGCCATCCAATTGCACAAATAGCAGACCTACAAGCCCACAAGGTATTGCAGAGCAACTCATTGAGATCTTGTAACTTTAATTTCAGCCCTGTAATTAAGCTCTTATATGTCTCAGCTGTGGAAGTGTAAAAGACAAACAAGTGGCGCGCAACTTGAAGGTCTTGATCTTGAATGGTCTTGAATGGTCTTGAATGGGGGGAAACTATGCCCGAACAAATTGCTCTATCGCAAAAAGTAAAAGTCGAATGCAAATAATTCTTTCGCTGTGAGTGGCCTGAGATATTGAGGTACACCATGTGCGATTGTGGTGTTGGTACGATCGAAAATGTGGTTATAAGAGCGAGTTAAGAATTGTCATCGCGATAATTTCCTCGTAAGATTTCTACAATGGATGTCAATGAGCAGATTGACTGTATTTGTGTCACTTAAAAGGCCGTAGTTCACATTCTGTATGTCTCTGTGTTTTGGTGGTCACATTGTGTGAAAGAGGACATGTGTGGCTACAAAATGACCAAAGAACATGCGTGTAAAGTGAATATTTTGGCCGGGACGGCAATTTGTTTGGTAAATATTCAAGGAAAGATTTTCTGTTCTACGCACTCTAGTGAAAGAAGCCCGCACTCTAAGTTGGCACTAATTAGGCGAAACGGCCTGCGATTGAACTGCGATTTCGGAAAAACCGTTTAACGTATTCGAATACGTTTCTACGACAAAGTATGCCAGAGTAATGAGGCTGCAAAAGTGAGGTTGATTTAGAGATAAAATGCCATACATTGTCTATGGGAGGAGGTTAAAAAAGTTAAAAAGTTAAAAAGTATAAAAAGTATAAAACTTTGTAAAAATTCTAATTGAAGCAATAATAACTGCAAAGAGCTGAACAGTTTGAAGTTTGAACTAAATTTCTAGCATAAAGTATGTGGAACTAGTAGGAAACCGAAGTTTGAAATCCAAGGGTAACAATAGTGTGCTCGCTGAGGCGAGCCCACAATAAAAGGTCACAAAAACAATAGTATGGTTGCCTTCAGGCAACCACACTAACTAGAAAGAGGCAATTCTGGGAAATTGCAAAGTGTGGTTGCCCACATCGCACCCGTCGAAAATGGAATCGCTTTCGTCTCTGCGTTGATTAAGCCACCCTCGACATCTGATTCAGATTTGGGATGGATCGGACATTCCGTGCGTGAATTGTGGCATTTTTTGTAAAATAGGCCCCTCCCACTAACTTTTGAAGACGATTACGGCCGAACGATACAGAAGATCTAAATAACTTAAATAAGAGGTCAAATGTTTATTTAACAAAAAAGCTCAATGTCAATTTAAGACATGTAATGACCCAGCTAACATTTCCCCGCTAGGTACCGCCTCCCGCTGTCTATTTCTTCGCGTAGCACGCCCAAACTGCCGTGGCCCTCGCCGCGCTGTCGGGGCGAGGGACGATCGCGCTCATTTACATTTTAATGCCTCGTGAATTTACAGCGATGTACAGCCCCTCCTCACGCTGACGTAAGGCTTGCCTCCCCCGCCCGACTCTCTCTCTCTCTCTCTCTCTCTCTCTCAGGCATGGATGTGCATCGTATGTATAAATACATGTTGGCCTTGTTTTAGTTTTTATTCTTATGCCGTTATTGTATAAACTCATTAATAGTGACCTATTATTATTATTATTTGATTATTATTATTATTATTAATAATAATAATAATAATGATAATATTTAGTACAGCAGGGACTATACTTGTATATTTGTATATAGTATATACAAGTATATACAAATAGCCTATACTATATTTTAGCCTGTAACCAATCTGGCACCAGTGTTGCCATGTCCGCTTTTTATAAGTATACTTTGGGCTTCTTTGTCTGTTAAGTTGCTTGTAAATATTTATAATTTTAGTTGTGGGTTGCGGTTTTTTGGGCTTGTTTCCTAACCCCCAAATTAATATATATTTGTCGTTATGAGCTTGTACATCTACTATTTTCAAAAGGCCTACTGGCCTAGTAGGTTATTTTGGGATTGTTTTCATATAACTTGTTGCTTATTTCTATCACGCAATCTGGCAACCAGGTAGCCTCCGTCTCATCTCCACAGAGTCTGTGAGTGTGAGGCCTGAGGCGAGCCCACCAGGATTAGGTCCGTCTACTTTCCACACTCGAATCGACTCGATATAAACAAAACAAACATTTGGAAAATAAATCCTGATGGATACCTTCTCCTCTCGTTACATTTTGTCTATAGGTGAGTGCACTTTGGTGTCTGTCTGGGGATATCTACCGTGTGTGGTTCACAATTACTGTATTTGTTCAACATGTGTTGTTTTTAGCCTGATGCTAGCCAGATAGCTAAGTTAGCTAACCCCATTGTTCTCTTGAAGTAGTTTTCGGTTTTAAGTTTGAACAGTATTTAACCAATGCAAACTGTGAAATTAGGTTATAATGTAACATGTTGATGTTGCGGTGTAATTGTTTTGCAAAGGTTTTAGTACTTTTAGCAAAAATGGGGTACTGTAGCCTAATTCAAGTCAAACTGTGGGGGTCCTTGAAGAGAAAAGTGTTTTATATTATTTCATTTTACAGACAAACAAGATGACGTTCCAGAAAGACCCAGACGGTGGAGGCTGGGGGAAACAAAACAACCTCATATCAGAAGTAAGTAAAATGGTTTAGTAGCGAACAATAATAATGTATCATGATGTTCTTTTCTAACGTCTTCTTATGTTGATAAAAGTCCACAATTATTCGAATTAGATAAGATTTGATACGTTGCTTGTGTAGGCTACATAAACATTTTTGCTGTAAATCTTTTTTTTGTCATTCTTTGTTCCAGAACCATGAAAGGCATTTCTAAAGTAAGTATAGGCCTACTGTGATGGACTTAAATATCAATGCTAATTGATATTTATTTTGCAAATAATTTTTTTTATCACATAGTAGGCTGATGTTTAAAACAGACTTTTTTTGTTATTCTATTACAGGTGCAGATGCAGTCACCAACATGAGCATTGCCATGCAGGTACGTTCTGAGCCATGTCTTGTACTCTTCTCTGTTCTTGTCTCCTCTAAAGGAACTCACAAAAACTGCCCTGTCTCTGCTCTGCCTGAACAGTTATTTGGTGGGAACCACTGAATGAAGTAATTACTTTTTGAAACAACTGAACGTTTTTTACTGAAAACAAATTTCAATTTTGTATCTTTGTCTTTTACTGTCTCTATACTTCTCAGGACTGGAACCCTGCGTTCTCTACCGCCCTGACCTGGTTTCTACTCCAGTTATTAAGGTAATTGTTCATTTTCATTTTTACCAAGGACAGAAAATTGGCACCCAACAATGTGTACCATTTTTACCATCATAACATTTTGTAAATAAAGATTTGTCTATAATTTGTTTGTCTGAAAGCATTGAGTTATGTCAATTTGTTTTATTTGTTTTTACATTATAGGATGTTGGATTAGGAGAGGCAGGCAAACTTGTTGAAGCAGACGGCACAGAAAAGCCGGTTGAGGACGAGGACAATACAGAGGTGAGCTGTCAAGTGAAATGATTATGATGAGTACAGTGGCACTCTGTGCCACACTATGAGCTTGTAGATCTGCTATTTTTCAACAGCTAACAGCATTTAAAATAATGTTTAAAACCTATGAGGCGACACAGATGCGTCCTCAGGTCTAAATGGGTTAAGGCAGTGGTTCTCACAGCCATCAAAACGTTATCCCACATTTCACAGCAGTGATGGTAGGTAGGCCTATTTCAGAATGCCTGAATTTACACTTGGTTGCATGGTGAAAAAAATCTACAAGCTCACGTGTTGTGAGCCCTATACAAATGCAATCCATATCAATTTTGTATTTGATTTTGTTCAAATTACAGATGAGGTCACGTGGAGGAAGTGGATGATGGTGATGGATAAAGAGGAATCCAGTCTATACCCAGCCTGCATTGTACCGTGTGGGGGTCCCCGCAACATCCAGACCTCAAGGAACGCACCCAGCTTTCCGTGCTCGGAAATACAGACACGGGGACATACACACATTGCTACGCTCAGAAACTCCTGACTCCACTCAGAAGATAATTGGTGTTTTAAAGACTTAAGCACTTAAACTTGAGAACTGATATGTCTTCTAAATCCTCACAGATTTCAGTTAAAATGTTTGCTGCAAAAGAATATATAGTTACAGAATTTGTGCCACATTTTCACAATGTTTCAAAATTAGCAAATCTACAAGCTCGTTTTCAACAGCTTACAGCTTTTAAAATAATGGTTAAAGTGGCTAAAACCAGGGGATCTTGGACTTCAGTGACGGAAACCTGGGGTCTGAGAGCTGGAGACGTTGGATAGGGTGCATCCTGGAACTTCTGCTGGGGGCCACCACCAGTCAGGCTTCATAAAGGAAGGAAACGGCCAGGCACAGCAGGCAGCCAGGCAGCTCATCAAATGGTGGTCCGTGGCTCAAATGCTGAATAACTTTGGCATGAAAAGGGTTCAAATGTATGCTGCACGATTTCTTGCTCAAAAGGTGAATCTCGATTGTGTGTTCTGTTTATTGCTGTGTAACTGTTATTGCAACATTACTGGGCCTACATAACTAACCACACAGAATAGACTTGGTGTTTTATAGACATAAGAAATTAAACTTGAGAACTGATTCCACAAAATCCTTGCAGATTTGAGGTAAAACGTTCACTGGGTTTGGGCCACATTTTCACGATTTAAAAAAAATAGCAAATCCTTGTAGATCTGCCAACAATCTAACGGCTTTTAAAATGATGGTTAAAGTGTTTAAATGATATGACTGTTTTCTGAAAACCCTATAGATGTTTCTGTATCTCCAATCTGAAAATGTTGTTCCAGGGACCGCGCTATGAGCTTGTAGGTCTGCTATTCTGAAAATGTGCAAATCTTTGAATATATTATTTCAGAGCAAACGTTTTTAACTCCTCTTTGCTTCTGGGTAGTCCCTGGAACAACATATTTTCAGATAGGTGTCTGTAGATCAGAACCACTGATATAGAAACATAGGTTTTTCAGAAAACTGTGGAATTGTGGACAGTCTTATCCAACAATGTTCTGGTGGTTTCAGGAAAGTTGGTGTTTTACTGTTTTATAGATTTTGGGAGCCAGTGGTTCTCAAAGTGTGGTCCTAAAGTGCATTCTCAGCAAAATGGCATAAAAATCAACCACTTGTATTCTAAACTTGTCTGTTTTAAAATATTTCCATGTTTTTTTTTATGTTTATGTGCCTTTATTTATGTTTAACATGGCTGTATAAATGTTTTCATTGTAACTTTTTTTTTTCCTAATAAAGAATTAAGTATACATTTGCTGCTTTATTATGTTTCTATAAATATGTGGGAGGGAGGTGAGCATGGGGGAGGATCGAGGGGTCGCAATATATATGGGGGGGGGGGGGGGGGGTGTCATAAGACAGCTTCACGCTGTCCTGCTGCTGCCGTCCGTAGCTGACGTTCGAGTCGCGGCAGAGAAGCGGGGCGCCGGCTACACGCGCGTCGGGGCGCGCGGCCCCCGCTGATCATGAACGACTCACCCACGTCGCGTCACGCGCCCGGCGGAGGACACGATCCGCGGCGCGCGGGGACCGCCTCACGTCGGCGGCGCGCCATGACTTGCTAGCTGGGGAATAGTGTAACATCCTCCTTTATTCAACAGTTGAGCCATTTGTGGATAATATAGTGAGCTATGTTTTCCTTATTTTAAATATAATATATCTATGAATATGAAAATCTATTGAATTTACCCAGGTCAATACTGTTGTAGGCTACTTCTCTTACTGCTATTACTGACAACAAATAAAAGCATGTTTGAGAGCATCTCCGGCCGATAGGTGAGAACGGTTTTGCTGATGTGCGAATGGAGGGACCATTGTAAACAAAGGCGGCTTGCATGCTGTGGTTTGCTACCAACAGAAATTTGCATGCACAAGGGCTGCCAAAGTAGGCTATCATTTGTTGTTTTTCTTGTTTTTCGCCCCCTCTCTTCGAAGTTAGACTGGGAAAGCTGTCCGTCTGTAGACTAGAGGAGCCTAGTTCCATGCAGAGAGAGCTCCGCCTCCGCCAATCTGCATTGCAAGCCCACAATGCGTCGCTGATGCAACGCGGTGTAGGCTTGTAGATCTGTTCCCTGTGCGTCTATTAAAAGGGTAGAAAATAATTAAATGGCGTGTGACAGCGTGTCTGTGGGAACCGATGGAGAGAACCGAAATTGTAATGAGTACCTGGTACCCAAGCACTTTGGGTTCGGTACATGCTTGGTCCCGAGGTTCGGGACCCACCCCTACTCGTGGCCCAATCAACCAGTCTTAGCAATGACACATTGAACACCTTGTCCCAATATGTTTGATTATTTCAATATTACATATTTTCACAGAATGTTTCATTATTATACAGACATTTGGGATATACAAATGACAAAAGGATTCAGGCTGTATAACCGTTATAAAGCTACTGTAAAGAGACGGCTCTACTCTAATGAAAGTAAAGAAAATAATAACGAGGACAAGCGATACCCTATGGCAACTGGCAAGGAGAGACTTCATGCTTTGGACACAACTCCCAAGGACAGATATGTCCCTGGCCTGTACACAGGCACAACGTGAACCTACTGTGTATATATCAGAGACCACCATACTTCAGAGATCCATCCATATACACATAGTACACCCATGCATCTAAAAACCTCATTTTCTTTCACTGTCATATAAATAATGTTTTGTGGTTTGTGCAGGATCAAGACGATGAGCATAAGCGTTTGATCGATCCCAACCCCGACAGTAAACCCCCCAACGGGACTGACTGGAGTCCTGCCAACGTGCCCTCGGCACGCACAGACGAACAGGCTCTCCTGACGTCCATCCTCACCAAGACAGCACTGTAAGACATGCTCTCTATACCAGTGGTTCCCAAACTTTTTCATGTCAAGGACCCCCAAATTGACACTAATTAGCCCGCGGACCCCCATTTGAAAACATATGCCAGGGACCCCCATGAGAGAAGACCGGAAGAAGAATGGACCCTAACTGGTCCATTTGGTTCCATTTGTACACTCTCAGAGTTACAGACCCATAAGGTGTCCATTTGGTTCCAAACTATCATTTAGCTGGGGACCCCCTGGAACTCCCTCAGGTACCCCACTTTGGGAACCACTGCTCTATACTGTGAATTCAGGACCATGGTCTGTCTGTCATGTACCAAAAGAGTGAATAGACAATGTGATTGATTGCTTTCTTTGTCTGTAGCAACATCATCGATGTCTCTAAAGCATAACATAATGCTAATACCAAAAGTGGTTCCCACCCGAAATGGGATAAAAGAGAAAAGACAAGCAGGTCACAGCCCATTGGCCTACAGAATAGAAGTGAATACAACAGTGACAGGTTAGGAGATTATGTACAGTACCCAGCCATTTCACCATGTCAGACGAAGTGCCGTGTGACCAGTTGAAACACTTTTAAATCTCCCATAGTTACTGCACTTCTAAATTAAAATGTACTGTATAGGTGGATGGTAGGCGACTAACGTAACATGCCCATATATGGAGACTGCTTTGATCACAGATCTTTAACACTTCACGTGTACACCTACAGGCTGCAGTATATAGATAAATTAACACTGCAGAGAGATTAGCTCTGATTAATAAAGTTATCAGCTCTTTGGTCATTAATTAACCTTGCACAATACATACATACATTACACCAGTCCACGCTATACGTCTTGTTAATTATAATAATCCTATGTACTGTGAAATGTGATACGTTAGAGCCCATACAGAGGACAGGGGGAAAGCTGGGCAGCATACAGGGTTTTAAAGAGAATGAAGGGTATATTTCTAAAATAAAAAGGAAATATGTTACTATAACTGTAAAAGTGGAAAGTGAAAACCTTAGGTTTTCATGGCAACGGCTTTCTTGCACATATTTCCCAACTATTCTTGCTGGTATCTACTGAAATCAAATAAGAAAATACTCCCCCACCATGATACTAATAATGTTGCATACCGACATCGCATTAATCATGAAAAGCTTTTTTCTAAACTGATACAAAGAGGGGTCTTCATGTTCTTAGTCAGAATCCTGGTGTTCTGGTATGCTCACCAGACCATGAGTGTAACATGGGGGAAGTCAATGTCTGCTCCTTTTCATGTGACCAATGGTGTCCGCCAGGGGGGAATTTTATTTCCTTTTATTTTTAATGTTTATATGAATGACTTATCATTGTCTTTAAATACATGTGGTACAGGGTGTAGGTAGGGTTGGTAGGCAGATGATTTTGTAATTTTCAGTCCGTATCTGGGGAAGGGGTGGGGGGTAACTACCTGTCAGTGGGGAGTGTTGGCTGATGAATGAATATCAACATCCTAATCCTAATACTGGGGGGTCAAAATATGACCCCCCAGTCAAAAAACACTTTGTTTGAAACAAATAGACATGCTTTCCAAGGTGTGATTTGGAGTCCTAAGGATGAGTACAAAATGAATATCAACATCTTAAAACCAAAATGTTGAATTGTGGGTTTGAGCTCACATGCCCTTTTGATGTAAATCAAAAGGGGGGATAACTACCGGTCAGTGGGGAGTGTTGGCTGGGAGGAGTAAGGACTAAGGCCCTATACGTCCTCAAAATATGACCCCCCAGTCAAAAACACTTTGTTTGAAATAGACACTCATGCTTTCTAAGGTGTGATTTGGGGTCCTAAGGATGGATGGCTTGGCTGGAAGGAAGCCAGGTGGGGAAGGTGACGGGCAGCTGTGGCTCAGGAGGTAGAGCAGGTCGTCCAATGATCCCTGGGTCGACAGTTTGCCGCTTCACCTCCCAATGTATGAATGAATGAACCATTGCAAAGCGCTTTGAGCACTTGGAAAAGCACTATAAAAATGCAATTCATTATTATTCATTATCTCTGTCACTAGAGCAACTCCTACAGTTTGGTCAGAGTGTAGCAGGAGGGGAACCCTCAACCCGGGATCGCTGGATCAGTCGGCTAATTAGGCCAGTCTCGCTAGCAAGCAGTAACGCAGCAGACTTTATGTCAACGTAAATACAGCCGATTTAGCAAAGATGCTAGTTCACATTTGCAGTCCCCGTATACAAAACATACAGGCAGGCAGGCAGACAGTGAAGAAGGAGCACCTGTTGAGTGGGACGTGGAACCAGAAACAATAGCTTGTTCCTCCACACACGAAACATCAGCGATCTTCTAAACCTTTTTCATTTCAAGGACCACCAGCTTGATATACAGTATGCATTAGAAGAGGTGAAATGCTGGTGCAGGAGCCGTGCAGGAGAAATGGGGATTGGCAGGCATTCCGAAGCCAGCTATTCCGACGCACCGTCATTCCAACACTCTCATTAGCCTACTAACTCTGTCTCTAACCCTAACTGCACGTGGAAGCCACGTAGTCGGAATGGCGCTGCGTCGGAATGCCACTCTGTTCCCATGATGGACCACAGACCCCCTAATAGATACCATTAATTTAATCTCTGGGACCCCAATCTACTCTGTAAAATCCTCTGTGTAAACGCTGAGAGTATATACGCATGGAACCAAATGGTCTTTGCTCTCCCACAAACTGCAGGAGTTATGACCGTGACAAGGGACTACAATACATGGCAAATCGACGAATAATTGACATTACAACTTTTTGTTGTATTTAACAACTAAACTTTACACATGTGAGAATCAGAGCTTTTGTCACGACAAACCAGTGCAGACGTTGTGTGAGGGGGGACACCGACTGCCCTTCGTCCCGTTAAAATCACCCGTGGCTCCCGACATACAGAGCGGGTTAAAACTAATCCTTGCTGCGGGTTAAAAAAATCACCCGTGGCTTTTCCTGTGAGTTAGAGTTAGGTTAGTGTTTGGGATAGTGTTAGTAATGGTCTGACTAACGGGAGGTCGGACCAATGACATGTCACCGTGGTGAGGGGGACAGAAGCTTGGTCGGACCAATGACATGTCACCGTGGTGAGGGGGACAGAAGCTTGGTCGGACCAATGACAATAAAGGCTCATTCATAGTCTGGATTTTCGGTGGTGAGGTGACCACCGAACTACAACATGACGTTGCGATGAAGAGCAAACCACCGCCACTGCCCCAGCACTTCTCTCTGTTTTTTTTTTTACTGTCTTTTTTTTATCCAGACTATGAATGAGCCTTGGTGAGGGGGACAGAAGCTTGCTCATACTGTAGGCTTACAGTCTCTGCTGCATCATCACCCACTCAGGTGCACCGCGACAGATAAGTATAAAACCTCTGCTTCGCCGGAGGTCGTATCCACTGATTGATAAGGACATAACACAGAAAGGAGAACAATATAATCCTGCCTCTGGTGACAGTGAGATAGTCACTAGCTCCTATACTTGTACACTTTCCCATGTCCCGCTACCTCTCACTCTCTGTGTCTATCTCACTCTCTCACACACACACACACGCACGCACGCACGCACGCTCGCACGCACGCACGCACACATTCTCTCTCTGTGTATTCTCACTCATGTCCTTGTCCTTAAATCAATTGCCTCCGTGGGGATTAATGAAGTAAAATTGAATTGAATTGAACATGTTCTGAAACGGAGCCTCAGAGATGCAAAGACAGCGTGGCGTCTCTCCTTCTCATATTGAAATTAAATAAATGTGTTTATCTCAAATTGTCTCTGACCGGATTAACCAGTTTAAAGATCTCCCCGGAGGAGTTTGGTTTGCAAAAAAAAAATGAAACCTCTGCGCCCTGCTATATACTACTGTGGTATAATTGCTTCGGTTTTTAAGGGGGTGTTGAACAAACGGACAAAAGGCACACATCACTGGCTCAGTTTTAACAAAAAAGTGTTATTCATGTTTGGCCTGCACCCCTCTCATCGCTTGGAGGGAGGAAACACTGCCGTCTCGAACCAAGATGCAATAACATGTCCGCTGTTGATGCTGTTTGCTCAGACAACTAACAAGTTAGGACTCACGGTCAGCGGTGACCATGGGGGGGGGGTCTTTTATCAGTGGTGTGCACAGATAGACACTAGGGGGTGCCCCTGCCCTTTTCTGGACAAATGTACCCTTTACAAAAAAGTGTACACTGCATGTGGACCATGGTGACATTGATCAATTCTTGATAAAAAGCTTCCAATATATTATTTAGGCCCCAAAATCTATAAATCTCACACTATTAAGGCAACCGGCTGGTTCCACGCGCTGCACAAGGTGCCCATTTTTCACTTGAGCCCCTCTAAATGTCTGTGCACGCCACTGTCTTTTATCGTCAGCCAGTGGTGGAATAAGCACTCACATTTCTCATGTGAAGTGAGGGGCACTCTTATCATCATACCTGCCAATCACAATGATGTGGCGTCCTCACTGTTCTGTACTCACTTTTGAGGGGCGCTATAGCCACTCCTATAAACAGCTATACTGCTATAGTGTAGATTCTGTCTTAATGGACCACTTCAACACTTTTCATCCTACCTTTCATATAATTGGTCCTCACTAATGTTTTCTACTCAATCTGTGTCTCATAGGACACACAAAGCTGGGCATATAGAGGGAATATAGCGCCCCTCAAAAAAGCAGATCTACAAGCTCACAATGTGTCACATCGAGACGCAAATGATCGGAATCGGATCGGATATATATCCGTATCATGGAATTAGACTGGATATTGTCTGTGATTTTGCATATTGTATTGTGATATGGCATAGCCTAAGTGTTCTATAAAAATATAAATACTGTATCGGATCGGGAAAAGTCGGTATCGGCAGCAGAATAAAACACGATCTCTAATCATCATCATAACCTTTATTTAAACTAAAGAGTACAATCCTCGTTTCAAATGCCGAGATACAGAACACAAAATCAACAATGTACATTTAAATACATCAATATTAAATATAGGCCTACAAGAAGTAGAGTCTACTTGAACTAGACCTGTACGTGCCCGTCGGCCACCGGCCTACTTGAGAGTGATGCAACTTGGGAACCTAATAATTCCCGCTGTCACCTTTTCATAGCACCCGTTTTAGCTATCCGTCTGTGTCCCACATGGAGATCTCTGTATTTGTCTGTCTGCCTGTGTGTGAAGAGGGCAAACTGAGTGGTTAAGTAATCAATTTGCAGGTGTGGGGTTGCCATGGCAATCAATTGGCTGAGGCAGAGGCTGGAAATTGCAGAGGTGAGGGGATTTATATCGGAAGACAGAAAATAAGTTGTTAAAGTTCCACAAAAAGTTTTCATCTTGCAGTGCAACACAAACAATGGCCCAAAACCAGGAACAATGGAAAGACTGACGGTAGAGAAGAACAGAGACGGATCGGTTCACAGTAATTCCTGACTCACCCCGAAAACTCTGTCTATGCTCTTTAGTTCTGTGAAAATATCTCAGGCACAGCCGTGTCTTAATCAGAGAGATCTGTGGATATGTCTTTCAAGAGGCTGCATCTGTGAAGTGAATGTTTGACGTTTTTATTAGGATAAAACATCCCTTTCATTATTTCACAGCTCTCTTCCACGGCAAGAATATGCAATCCATCCTTTTTGCACAAATAGCAACAACTATGGCGGTCCAGCAGATAGCACAACGGGCCCAATCTGCCCAAGAGCTTCTTGTCAACAGTTTTGCAGCAGTGTAGTGACCAAGTGTCCCTATAATAGGTCAATTCATTGGAATTATTTCTAGCACTTTTGTTCAACAATGTAGCTGTTTGAATTAATTCTCATCTATCCATTATAGTTTTTAGTTTTGAATACTTTGTTTTCCAATGCATATATTTGATATTGCTGCATTTTAATGTATATTGTTAATTGTTGATTTTGTGTTTTGTATTTCGGCTATACATTTAAAATGAGGGCCTGCCCCTCAATTGTACTCTGAGCTTAAATAAAGGTTATGATGATCATGAAGTGCAGTATTCAAATAGGCTCCTCAATATCAGCATTATAACTGGGGATGGTTTGGATGTTTCAGGGCAGTGGTTCCCAAACTTTTGGATGTCAATGACCCGCAAATTGACACTGCGGACCCCCATTAGAAAATATACACCAAGGATCCCCATAAGAGAAGATTTTCACGGCTCTAGCAGTGATTCTCAACCATTGTAATGGACTGAGGACCCTCAGTTTGACATGCATTAGTCTACGGACCCCCATTTAATGGCATTTCTATCTCTGAGACAAAGCAGGGGCGGTATAGCGCCACCATGAGGCCGATTTGAAACATTTGGGGTGGAGTGACTACCTTGGCCTACTGCTATTTTCACTAGTTTGGGTCCTGGGGCTTCTTATTGAACTAAAGGTTTGGGAACCACTGTAGCCTTATGTGGCCCATAGTTTAAGAGCCTCTCTGCTTTTTTCTGTAGCGTGCCGTGAGGCGGCATGATGTAGTACACCCCTTGGACATGACGCTATCGTAGCCTACTGTATGTCGCAAGGACTTCAACACATTCCACACTGTAACTCACTGTTTCCCCAAACACAGTTCATCACTGAATTAATTAACCTATATGAACCAAAGGTGGATATGGGGGTATATCATGGGTACATATGCCACATTAAATCCACCATTTTGCTTATAATACGTTTTTTTTTTTTTTTTTTTCATTATCTTTTTCTCCTCCATGCTTCGTGTGATTGTGTGTACCCAATAGCGATGATTTGATTGGCTGAGGGCTTAAAAAGTGAGGATAGAAAAGTGATTGGCCGGAGTGAGGAGGGCTGGGAATGAGTATAGGCTATAATGTGATCTTCATGTTGGCCGCTTTAGGCCGTGTTTCTTCGTAAACTCCTCCGCATTCTTAACACATTTATTATGGTCCTTTGTGAATTAGTCTAGTCAGTTCTGCCCTCAGAGGGTGGTCTGGCTATCTGGGTTGTTTACATACAGGCCGATGAGGGACTGAGTGACTTGATCAGCTCTGGTCTCTGGCTTCCACTTCTCTGCGCTGATCACAGGCAGACAAACCTGTCCTTTCTCATCAATGTCGGGGTGGTGGTATACATAGCTCTTTGTCTTTAACTTAGGAGGCTTGAAAGGGTACTCCTTGGGGAAGATCATTTCAATGCCGAAGGCGCCTTTGTCATGAGGTCTTTTATCTGGAACAATGAGCCCTTGCCATTTGAATATGTTTCTTGTGGAGCCTTCTGATCGCCGCCATCTTGCAACTTTCCACTGATAAAAGTATATGAGATCTGATGCCCCCAGATTCAAGGCACCACACAGAGTTTGAAATTATATTAATCACACTCGTTTGAAGTGAGGGGCGCTTATCATCATACATCATCACATTCCATGCTCAGCCAAATGAGCCAATCAAATCATCACATTCCGTGGTCACACACACACACACAGCATCATGTTATACTTTAGCTATTGAAAAATAGCGGCTTGTAGGTCGGCTATTTTTTTTTTATCGTGAAAATGTGGCACAAATCTTTGAATATATATTCTTTCACAGCGAACGATTTTAACTCAAATCTTTGCTTCTGAGGGGTTCCTGGGACAACATATTTTCAGTAAACAATATAAAAAAAAGAAGAAAAACAAAAAAGGTATAATTTCGTAGCTGAACTAACCCTTTAAGACTTTTTTTTTATAACTAAAAAGTACACTGTACCGGCCAGTGAAACTCTCCCCTGTCAGGTGAAAAGAAGCAGCTTGGACTCCTCATGCATAGAAGGAAGCATGAGGTCAGTCCCCCCCCCTTCCCCAGGTTGGCAGAGGAAGTGTAGCGCCCAGGATTACATTAGATAATTGACACTGGGTGAAACAAAAGTGTTGTTATAAAAAAAATCCACCTGTTGGTGGCGCTATAACAGGCCAATGTGAAAAGGGTAGGATATATTCCTCAGCGTAGTAGAAACATTGCACATGATTTGAGGCTTTTTGTTCAATATGGGCCAATCCTGCAAACTTTGAAAGCCAATGTTAGCCAATTAGGATGAAATATGAAATATCGGACAGATCCGGCTTAAACACATAGAGATAGTGTGTAAAGATTTGCGGGAATCTTTGGACAGATTTTGGAATTTGTTTTAATATCAACAAATGTGTTTTTCAAAAGTTTGCCTGGTGGCACTATAACAGGCCGTTCTGGAAAATTTGGGGCAGAGGTTCATCGTTGGCATCCAGGGAGTGTGCGCAAAATTTGGCATCGACCAGGTTAACGGTGCCGGAGATTAGCTGTACACAGACCGACGGACGGACACACACACGCAAACACACGGACAGACACACACAAACACACTGCCACGGAAGGACAGACCCACACACACACGGACGGGAGTGCAAAACATACTCTCTCCCCATGCCTTCTGCCTGGCGGAGACAATAACATATTTTAGCCTTTGCACGTGCCTGCAAGGTCATCGAGGCTAGGGCAACAATTACACTTGTGGGGGATCGACATTTGACCCTCACAAGTAGGCTGTAGTAATACAAGTAGAAAGAGACACACACAACCCCCCCCCCCTATATTCCCTATATCATCCCCTGAAACTTTTTGTTCATGTGGGGTTCCTCTAGTCTAAAGAGACGTCTCCCGCTTTATTACAGCCACTCTGCAAGACACACACGTGGTGTTCAACCTCAGCAGTGCAGGTTGTGCCCTGCAGCCATTGAGCTATACCAACAAAGCCTTCATGAATATCTGATTTACCTCCCACACCCCGACCATCCGCTCCCGGGCCTCCTCCTCCTCACCCCGGCGGAGTTTTAAATGAAACCGTTCTCTTGTTGTTTAGTCAAAGAGCTTTTTTTTTTACACCCACTGTAGAGTTGGCCGAGTGGCCTATAGGCTCCAAAAACAAGTTCAGGATTATTGGTTTTCTGATTCTTTATTTCTATAAAAAAATGAAGGCCTTTCCAATAAATAAGACTGTGGAAAATAGATTTACAAAAACAATGGAAACTTAAAGCCCAACTAAAGACAACACACCATACAGTGACTGCACCAAAGGCTATCCCTTAACTAAGGGCCCTGGCAGCTCTGTCTCTCGGCTGTTAACGCTTTGCCTAGTACAGATTCCAATTAACCATCAATTAGCTTTTACCGACATTTCCCATACCACAGGAATAATCTAACTATTAAATAAATGTTGTCCAGCATAATTGAATCACATCACATTTCTAGGCGCCCATATAATCACAAACTGAAATGAATAGCGGGGGGATGGGGATATCGCTCCAGTTCAGTCTCTATCCTTTTATTACTCTATGGAAGAACACCTCATGCGCTGGCTGAGCAACTCAATGCAAGTGGATGAGAGGAGAAATCCGGTGATGACTCTAGTATTAATACTCTAAGGTCAGTACACCTTCTCAAACCATGTCATAAGGTCATGTTCATCATCATTTTTCGACCACGGTCGAGATCGTGGATTTCACAATAACATGCCAGACGGACGGAAGGACTTCCCGGTCCTTCATTGCCATCCCCAGTTCCTGCTTACTGATGCCTGTGGCCCTAGTGATGAACGACAGTTTTCTACCTCTGGTCAGCTTTGAGGCAGGACTCCAGAGAAGAAGGGAAGATATAACCTCATTGTCAGGTCTGTAGCAGTCTGTAGCAGGCAAACTGTGTTCTTCTGGATCGGACTAGTGAAGAAACACGGGGAAGGTTGCCGTATATTAGATTAGTCGATGGGTGGCTCTTCCAAGACAGATTTTGCGCTCTCATTAGAAGGCGGTGTAAGTGCCATCCAACTGTTTCTCTAGTTAATCTAATTAATCTTAGTCACTGGTAAAACATAATGGTAACTGGAGAAATCTCACCAAACAATCGCCTACACCCTACAGCAATCAACACTGCACTCAATATACTGCACATGAAACGCAACACAGCATAGGGTTGTTTATGTTAATTGTGTTTGTACTTTTTTGTGAACCTAAAATAAGTGTTCAAATTCATTAGGAAAGAACTCGAGAGTGGATTGGGCACTGGAATTTGATGGAAATAATCGGTAATCGTCAAAATGATGTCAGCCTCTCAGAAAGAACGAGAGATGCAGGTGCGGGCAGGGTTGTCACTCCTAGGCCCATGCAGGCTGGTTGTGCGTTTGTTTTTACCGAGTTCATGGTCTCTGCAGATGTCTCAGTCCTAACATCTTGTGGGAGACGACAAAGATGTTGACAGTCATTTTGTATGCTTTGAGGTATGAAAAAAAAAAAAAAATCCTTTCCGCAGCTCATTCATTCCTTTTACAAGCAGAGCATTATATCTGTAAAGCACTCCTCAGAAGTAATTTGGTTTGAGCTAATGAGCGGGAAGAGGGGAGCGGTTCCACGTTCAGTTTTTAAACGCCTTTGGTGAATGATCCTGTCCCAGTGGCTCGCGCTGTCATTAACTTGACACCAGATAGAAGTGAATTCCTAAAAGAAAATGGAAAATTGATTTACCTCAATTTTCATCCGGAGCAGATAGTTCATTCCCCCGTAATCCCACGCGACGGTGCACACACACCCGATTAGAAAACAGAGGGCAGGGCTGCTTCCTGTTGCAGTCATGTGCAAAGAGTCCGTTGTAATCACACACACGTCAAAGCTGAAGCATTCCATGGCCGAGTATTGTACATATAGTATACACAGCGTGTGCATGCATATATATATATATATATATATATATATATATTGATATGCTATAATATCAACATGCTGTATACAAACGATAATATGGTCAAGTACACATGGCTGAAGAGGTGAGTCACGTGAGTGATATTGTAGGGTAGACTCAGTGAGATCTGCCAGGTGGAGCGGGTGCTGCATGTGGCCTGAGTGAAGGCTGGGAACTGAGTGAGGGCTGTGGAGTTGAGTTGCTGCTTATATAGGGACACACCTGGACTGTGATTGGTCAATGAGTTAAGTGGTGATTAAACATGCTAATGGTGCTGATCACTGCTCATATCAAAAGCCCCCTCCTCACTGATAACCTGGAAATTAAATGGCGGATCGTTAAAATGGGGAGTGAATGGTGGCAAGGCTTAGCTGTGCTTATGCTACCACCTAGCAGGCATGGAAAGACTTTTAATACCTTTGCAACCACTATATTAATGGCAAGCATTTCCTACAGCTTTAAGTCTAAAATTCTGAACTCAAGCTTTTGTGAGCAACAGTTTTTAAGATGCTAGATTCAGTATTTAGATATTTGATACCCGTCCGTGGTTCTAGTGATATTGGCTTTCGAATGCGTGAACCGTTTCTTCCAATGGATATAGTATGTATGCCCCATGTTACAGTACATGTATGATTAATTATACATTGTAGGCTACATATTGATACATACATCGTACATAGGCTTGGTTTGTTAAAAATGTGAAACATATATAGTTGTTATATGCAGTTAAATAAACATATCAAAACACCTTCTCTAGATAGCAGCCTAGTCGAAACTGCATGGGGACAGTCAGCTTTATACTTGAGCATTGGCCACAGGAGCCAATCACCAGCTGAGTACATCTGTAGCAGTTAACCACTCACACTCAGCCACCACTCAGTCAACACTCACACCAGCTGTTAGTCAATCAGCGCAGCCATTCATCACCAGTCAAATCACCCATATGACTCAGTTAATATGCACGTTTTTCCCCCTCATATGATATGAGGGGGGAAAACGTGTATATTAACTGAAGATTTGCCAAACCTGGAATAAATTCCTTACCAAGAAATGTCTTGGTGTTTGTAAGGTGCATGTCTAGTAACACATAAGACACATCTCACAAAGACTGAAATTGAATTTCCTATAGGCCTAGGGGAATCTGACAGCTGCTGAAAGTTGGGGTACCCTTAACCTCATGCAGGTCTGGGGCGGGATCCACATTTCAATTCGTCTTTATGTGAGGGCTGAAACTATAACTAGGGTTTTTTCCATGATTCTGAATCCATTGCAAGCATTTGTTTGCAATTTGCACCAAAACCATAACCTGACGCTGCCAGATCCAAGAAGCTTGCTACACAAATTTGTTTCACGTAGGCCTACAGCTTATTGGGATCTGGGATCTCGGAAGCAAATTCGATGACGGGGCTGTTCCTTTTTTTCAAGATACTTGGTAGATGATTGGATGGGACCGTCTGTCTATCACCGTGTGGGCGTGCAAACACAACCAATCATAATGACCTGTCTATATAGCTTCACATCCGGTTTCGCACATATCCCGCCCTTAGCTCACGCTGATTGGTTCGAACCACGGAGCGGTTCGGTGTTAGCTCAATCCCCTGAGAGATCCCAGATGGTTGCTGTGTTGGGGAACATGGTTACCCAATACCGCCCCCATCTGGCAGAGTCAGGTTACCAAAACCACTCCTTGGCGAAATATCATCCAAGCCCACCTTTCCAGTTATTTAGATTTTTTTTTTTTTTTTATCCAATATTTCAAGATATCTGCCAAATGTTCTGCCCCCTTTCATGACAACGACAGGCTCAGGAAATAATTCCCCATGCATTTTTCCCATAGACATTTCAAAAAGTATTTATTTAAAAAACAAAGCCAACTCGGATCGTGACAACAAACACATTTTGGGCTGAACAAATAATTACAAAGAAGAAAAACAACAACGAAAGTGTTTTGCCCTTGTTTTCTTCTTTCTAATCATTTGTTCGGCCCCAAAATTTGTGTTTGTTGTCATGATTTGTCACGATCCGAGTTGGCTTTGTTCGATCCTTACAGATCTTTAAATAAATACTTTTAAAAATGTCTATGGGAAGAAAGGGGGCGGGACCGCAACGCTCTATGTATACCTTGTTGTAGCTCAGGTCTCCCCTCTAAAACAGCTGAACACTGAGAGAGAGAGAGAGATAGAGAGATGGTTGCTTGATGGTAGAGCGTGTTGGGTAATACACACTACGTAACTTAATATATTACGTAATATATTACCGAAATGCGGTAACTTGTAATATAATACATTACTTAACAAAAAAATGTAATATATTATGAAAAAATCTTTCTGTATTACTGCATTACTTTCTTTATTACTTTCTGTCTGTCTGTCTCGTTGCCTGTGGCACTGTCTTGTGACATTATGTGACAACTGCAGAAGTTAAATAATTACTTATTTTCTATAATTTGTCATCAAATTATTTATGGGCTTCCATGAATTCAAGGAATACATTTAGCTCCTGTGTTAACTGTCCATAGCTGAGTAGGATGGGGTAGGTCTACGCCAGTAGCGTTTTCAGGAATTACATTTTGGGCAGGCAAGATGTGTTGTCCCGCCTGCCAGATGAGTACGCTACAAAGGCTGAAAGGCACGCATTCGCATTCCAATGGGTGATTGAGGGTCGCAGCTCTATACGCGCAACGGCCAATCCGCTGCCCACTAATAGTTCTCAGGTCTGGTGTTTCCTCTCTTTCTCAGTAGTGTTTTCAAATGGATTTGGCTAGTCGGCCGTTTGGCCTCGCCTTATTGTACACCACTGGTCTACGCAATATATAATTATACTGAATATTTAATTGTTCAATTTGAGCATTTCTTTTTAAAGTAATATGTAATAGTAATATTAATATATTACTCCTGCTCAGACAGTAATATGTAATACAATATATTACTTTAAAGTTAAGGTAATAAGTAATAAGAAATATATTCCAAATATAAAGTAATATAGGCTACCCAACACTGAGTGACCATAGGTTTATATTTAAGTGGGGGACAGTGAACTTTACTCAAAGATGTTTTTGTTGGGTATAGGCAAGCATGCTAATAGTGTACTGTGCAATAGCCTTTCTGTTGATTGCATTTGCATCTACTGTACATTAAGACAATAATAACAACGGATAAAAAGGAGGACTGTCATGGTATGCCGAAAGTTGAACCCAAATGCAGAGCCAAACACAGGAGTAAATTTAAGTTATTTATTCACAATATGGTGAATTGGAGATAGTGGAAGGTAGCATGGAAAACAAACATGGAGGATGAGGAGAGCAGTCCAGGCAGGTGGCAGGCAGACGAGCAGGCAGTAGAACAGGTGAGCTGGGTCATGGAGGAGAGGAGAAGAGCTTGAGTTGCAGGAAACACAGGAGCAAAAATACTAGGAAAACTAGCAACTAAGACTTGGAATACTACTAAACTATAACTTCACTACTAGGACGTAAACACTGGTTTAGAGACAAGCTACTACCATGAAAGGTTGTACAATGATCTGGCGATGACTCAGGTTTAAATACAAAGTAAGTACACACCACTGGGGTTACAAAAGATAGTATGCACTCACTCACTCACTCACTCATGCATAGCCTACAAGTTGTTTTGCATAGGTTTACGACCAATATGCCACGCGTTGTCATGAAACATTGACCAAATGCAAACCTTTTTACATAAATATTGTACTCAAAGGCGGTTAAAACAGAAACAAACGCCCCAACAGTTGGTTTTACTCACCGTGTCCTCCCTGCACTCAGTGTGCTCTCAGTGTGCCGCTTCCTAGTTCCTCCCTTAGAGGTTCCTCCTGAGTGTGTCACAATCACAATGTTGTTTCGGTTTCGGACGGCTCGGCGCCTGCAATGACTCCCTTTGAACGCTACGTGTCGCTATAACCCCACTATGGATAGCCAGTCGTTGTGGCAACTAATTATATTCCTCCAGCCAGCAAAACACACACACACACACACCCTCACACACACACACACACACACACACACACACACACACACACACACACACACACACACACACACACACGACTGATGTGATGATGGCTGTCAGTTCTATTGAAAATATATGGCATAAACGTGTATTTAACTGATGTTATGAACATTGATGAAATGTTCATAACCCATCAGCCAAAGCAAGTGTGTGTGTTCTCTCTCTCGAACTAGTTTTTAATTAAAAATTCTAATTTGTTTTCCATGACCTTGACAAAATATATCATAAATGTATAGACCCTACTGTAAGCGTACCAATGAAAGAGCTTGTCTAAATAATAACCAATGACATTGGATACATTTGAATGTTCTTTATTTAATTCATTCATTTAACTCATTCTCAGATGTATTTATTTCATAACTACCAGTGAAACAACATTTGTGAGTAGAGGCACCGCACCAGAGGATTCATAGAGGAGAAGCCCTACCTCTGCGACCAGTGTGGGGGAAAGTTCAGCAATAGAATAGTCTCAAACAACACCAGAGAATTCTAAACCCGTTTACTGCTAGCAGTGTGGGCCACGGAAAAGTTCAGCCAGAGAAATAATCTCAAACAGCACCAGAGATTCATATAGGAGAAAAACCTTACCACTGTGACCTGTGTGAGAAATGGTTCAGCACTGACGCAGAACCTCAAAGCTCATGAGATAGGATTCATTCAAAAAAGCTATGACCAGTGTGAGTAATGCTTCACACGTCACAGTAACTTAAAGAGACGATCAAGTTCTCAGAAGGGTTTTCAACCGATGTGCTTTTAAAGAAGTGAACCACTACAAGAGATTTCAGTCAAACTGGAGAGCTGCTATGTGAGTTGTATGGCAGCAGTTTGCAATGGAGACAAATAACAGTTCTCTCTCTCCATGTGCACTTAGACTATTTGGCTGCCAGATTTGTCAGCTATTATTTTACTTTTTCCACTAAATCAGTGTCAACAATTATTCAGCCAATGTTTCGCAATTTGAATCACTTTCAACCCGTCATCACTAATTTAGGCAAATATTCAATGATTTAAAAAATGGCTAAACAATAGATCCTACAAGCTCACAAAACGTCGCAATGCCCGAAACATGAGCTTGTAGATCTGCCTTTTTCCTTTAAGTTTTTGATTAGAGCTTAAATGGTTAAATACAATAAAGCAGTTGGTTTATTTTGCATATACATAAAAAAGCCATGTTTACACTTTGACTAAAATAGTCAAGGCAGCATTTCAGAATATGTGCTTATTTAAAGTCCTGAAGGCAAATCGTGTTAATTTATGGCATACAAGCTTTCTAGGGGTATTAAGGTCTGCTGAATCCAAATCTGCTGTATGCCAAGCTCAAAAATGGCCGCTAAGCCCTCAAAATGGACAATTTAAAGATGGCGGCCACCACTATGCTGAAACATAATAAAACGCCTATATGTTTACTAAACAAAGGTAGAAAATAGACTGAAGTGACATTCTTTGTGTTTTCATATATGGGGAATCCAATTAAATAATCAGAATTGAAATCAAGTGTGAGGAAACTGCTTAAAACGTATATTTATTGTGAAAATTGTCATTTATTAAATGGTAAATGGTGCATTTATATATCGCTTTTATCCAAGGCGCTTTCAGAGATTGTGCATTACATTCACACACACATTCATACACCGATGGCAGCAGAAACCATGCAAGGCACCAACCAGCACATCGGGAGGTTATAAAGGTAACCAACTCCAAAATAAACTGCTTAAATAGCATATTGAATGCCTGTGGCATAAACTGATGGCCTAACTCAAATATCAGCCACAAACACCTTGTTTCTTCTCTCAGAAGGAGCTGAACCTCACAGAAAAGAAAAAACACACACAAAATGTATTGTCACAGTGTGACCTAGTTCTGGGTGTGGGTGGAGCTTCTGCCAGAGTGAACACACCTGGAGACCATCACCAGTTATCAGGCCAGCCTTATTTAAGCCAGAGCCCTCTCCCTGCTCAGAGTGTTTGCCAGATTGTTTCTGTGACTCACTCAAGCTCTCAAGACAATTTTGCTGATCCTTCTTTAAGAACTGATTCTGACTCTTGCTCGTTTAAACTAAGATTTTTGCCTAACCCCTTACAGTACCTCTGCCTCGCTGATTGACCTTTGTTATTTGAACTTTTGCCTGCCCACGTTTCTGTCTCTGCCTACTCCTCAAACTATTTTATTTGCCATTAAAGAACTTGAAACACATTGAACACAAATTGTACACACACAACCAAGTCTCAATTGTGGCTGTTGACAGAAAACATGGCTGAGGGAATGGACAATACTCAAGAAGTGTCATTGGAGCCACAATTGTGTGTCATATGTCAGAAAGACAATAAGCAAAAGCTCATGACAGTTAGTAAAGATGGCCTCCAGTCAGTTGATAGAGTTAGACTACTCAGTTCTAAATTACATATTGACAATTACCGAGATGCAACCAATCGACTTACTGAAATACTTATTGAGAACTCGTCTCAATCATTGTTATGGCATAAGAACTGTCAATCTAATTACATGAGTAAAACTAAAATTGAATGCTTAAGGAAGGCTGAACAAAAAATAGGACAAGACCAAAGTTCGTCTGCATCCACATCAAATGCCAATCAGAAAAATGTAAGTCTACGGAGCAAAACAACTCCAGTTGATTGGAAGCGGTGTATCTTTTGTCAACAAGATAAAAAAGAGGCCCTTCATCTCATACAAGAAATGAAAGTCAGCAAGAGAATATTAGAATCAGCAAAGTATGATCAATTCCTAAGAGTTCGACTATCTTGTGTAAATGATCTTACTGCTGCAGATGGAAGTTATCACCGGAGTTGCTTTGTCTTATTTGAACGTAGGGCTCATCGCATGGCCAGTATGTCACTCCAGAGCACAGAGATGCCATTAGTGTGGCTTTGCCAAGAGCTTGAACAGACAGCAAAGCAAGCTGATATATTGGATCTTGTAGATGTGTGGGACAGATACTGTGAAATAGCTCGAGATACTCAGCTAGCTATAACACCTTCTTTTCTGAGTCGGCGGAATACATTCAAGGATAAATTAGCCAATCAACTTGAGGGCATATATGATTTTGTTGTCCTGCAGGATCACCCTCAAAATGAACCTCGTACTGTATTGGTTCCATCAAACTTCCGGCATATTCCAGTGTCGGCAATGATGAAAGATGACACCACCAATTGCAATAGAGTCATTCCTTCATTCCAACATGAGGAACAGGATATGTTCCTGAACATGGTTCATGTTGCATTGAATATCCGTGGTGACATGCTGTCACATCCCAAACCAAAAGGGATTGATATCAGTGATGAGAGAGCAATAGACTGTATACCTAACAGCCTCTACATGTTCCTTAACTTATTGCTAGGTGGTCAGCGTCTACTTGATGGTGATGAACTGGACAATGATAAGAATGAAGCAAGACGGAAGTTGAGAATTATTAGCATTGCTCAGGACCTCATGTACACAGCCAGTGGAGACAAATTCCTCACTCCAAAGCATATAGGAATGGCCAGTACCCTACACCAAACTACAAGATCAAAAGAGTTGGTGAACATGTTTCACCAGGCAGGTCACGTCATGAGTTATCGTGAGGTAATCCAGCTTGACACTGAACTGGCTAAAAGGACATTGGAGACCATGGAGGATGATGGTGCTGTCATTCCGCAAAATTTAGTTAAGGGTCGATTTGTCCATTTCTCAACTGACAACATAGACATTAATGAGTGTACCCTAGACGGAAAGGGCACATTCCATGCAACTCAAGTGGCTGCCTGGCAACGCGGTCCACCTGAAGGTGATCTTCTCAATGGAATTGACCTTTATTCTAAGACAGAAAGCTTAGATATCCCCAAGGCAATGAATGACATCATACCTGCATCCACAAGAGGAATCATAGAGCGCCCATTTAGTGGTGTGATGGCAGCTGACTGCTTCACACAATCACCTGAAGAATGTCCTGCAGCGCAGAAAGCACATGCTGCTGACATGGCCTTCATCGTGTCTAGGACATCTCACACACCAATGCCATCCTGGACATTTTACAACCAAGAGGCAAGCACAGTTGACCCTGAGAAAACTATAGTCGGGTACCTACCTATCATACAGGCTCCTGCATCTGAACTAGATACACTGAACACAGTCGTAAAGCGAGTGGTCCATATTGCCAAAGCAATGGAACAGCAGCATGTTGTTCTGACTGTGGACGAGGCACTGTATCCAAAATTGATGGAGCTGAAGTGGTCAGTAGAGGAATACAAGGATGTGCTTATACCTTGCCTTGGGGGCCTTCATATTGCCATGAACTTTCTTGGAATAATAGGGCGACACATGGCTGATTCTGGCCTGAGTGAGCTATGGGTAGGCAGTGATCTATTGGGAGCTAATGCTGCACAACATGCCATGGCAGGAAAGGGGTATGCACGTGCCATGAGGGCGCACAAAATTACTCTACAGGCTCTTTGGCAAGTATTACTCCCACGGCTCTATACTTATCTGGATGAGAATGATGTTACACTGAGAGCCGAACTGTCAGATGTCTGTACATCCATAGATGCTGACCACATTGCACAGATGATCGACAAACTGAATAGCAACAGATTTCAGCAGCCCTTGAAAGAGTTTGTTGCAGCGCTTGTAGTTGATGATCCAAATGCTGAGTTCTGGTGGAACTATATGACTATGGTTAGCATCCTACTTTGCTTTACAAGAGCACAACGTGATGGATTATGGGATCTCCACCTATATGCATTCAAACGTATGGTGCCATTCTTCTTCAGGTATGATCATGTTAATTATGCCAGATGGGGTACTGTATACCTGGCTGAGATGTCAGTTCTTCCACCAGAGGTCCTCCTTGAGTTCCAGGAAGGAAACTTTGTGGTAAAACGTACTGATCGACACTTCAATCAGGTATCAGCTGACCAAAGTACAGAATGGCTAAATGCTACAGGAAAGAAGAGTGGAGGCATAGTAGGTATTACCAGAATAGCATCTGCACTGAGTAGATGGACATTGTCCTATAATCTGAGGACAGACATAGTTTCTCAGACAAAAGCATTGCTAGGAATGACAGACAATGAAGATGATGAGTACACACACAATGAGTGCACAAAAAAAAGAATGGAGAAAGACGACTCTGATGAAGGCAGAATAGTTGTGTTATTGAAACAGCATGGTGTGTTTCAAGATGGTGGCAACACATTGAAAAACATGATCAACAAGGATGTAGTCACATCTGAGATTCAGGAATCTCTGCTTAATGCAGAAGAACTTGGACAAGCACAAATGAAAGTGTTTGTCGAAAAACGTCTGTGTGAGCCTCCAGATAGTGACCAGCACCTGACTCTGAAATCACCTATTCGAAAGAATAAGGCCAAGACATTTGCCTCTTTATATGAAGTTGTGCAACTTTCCAAGGGCAAGCAAAACACTATCAAAGTGGATAGGAACATTCTACAAAGGCTCATTACAGCTTACAGAGCAGGGCGTGAGGTAAATCTTGAACACATCCTTACACATGAACTCATGACCGTCCCACTGTCTTTGGCCACAACTAATGGTAGTCTACATTCCACCAACAAATCTGTGTTAGTGAACATACTCACAGAACAAGTCCAAACCCCGGCAAACGTTACACTTGATCATTCCAGCTGCCTGCTCATTGATGGCCAAGCACTCGTGATGGCACTAGGAAAGCCACCTGCAATTAGAACATTTGGTGAATATGCCAACATGTTTGCTACATCTGTGTTTAAAATGGGTGAAAACTGCCAGAGGATTGATATAGTCTTTGACAGGTATCAAAAGGAAACGATAAAAGCAGGCACAAGGATAAAACGCAAGCAGCGCCACAGACCAATACGTCGTAAAATCGAGAATGAGTCAGTTCCTCTTCCACCAGACTGGTCTAGCTTCATGGCACTTGAGGAAAATAAAGCAGACCTTGCTCTCTTCCTTTCAAACCATCTGATTAATCACAGTCCGAATAATCCGGTAATTGTTGTATCAGGAGGGTTTGCCGAAGCGACCACTGTCAAGTCATCTGATCCAGATCTTGAAGTATCTTCTTTAAGTGCTGACCATGAGGAAGCTGACACACGACTGATTTTGCACTGCATCCATGCTCAAATGGACACACTAGTTGTGTCAGCACGTGATACAGATGTGCTTCTTTTACTTGTGGCACACTATGACAGAATGCAATGTAAGCGTCTCTACATGAAAGCTGGGACATCAAAGGCTCCCAAGTATCTTCCAGTGCATGAAATTTGCAAGTTGTCTTCTGCTGATCAAGTTGACACACTACTTGCCTTCCATGCTGTCACTGGCTGTGACAGCGTGTCTCAGTTCAGTGGCCACGGTAAGAAAACAGCCTGGAAGGTGTTCCAGCAACATCAAACGGATCTCATTGGGCTTGGAAAAGGTCCTCTGACAGTAGACATAGCGAAGTCAACAGAGAAATTCATCTGTAAGATGTACAGTGTTCCTGAAGTTGACACTTGTAATGAAGCAAGAGTCAAGTTGTTTTGTATGGGTCGTGCACAAGAGACTCTGCCGCCAACCTCAGATGCAGCGAAGTTTCACATCATGCGTTCCCACTATCAGGCTCTAGTCTGGAACCAAGCTCACTTGCCACATCCTGATCTTCCTCCAGTGACCGAAATGGGATGGATGCTTCTGAATGGTCAGTTGGTGCCACGGCTGCTTTCCCTGCCACCTATGCCAAAAGCATGCAGCGAGATCACGTCATGCAGTTGCACAAAGGGGTGTCTCAGCCAACGCTGTGGCTGCAGGAAAGGACGCATGCAGTGCATTGAAGCGTGCAATTGCAAAAAAATTGGCAACACCTGCCAGAACACTGAGGATGACTGGGACTAAGTCCATGTGTCACGCTGCATGCAAGTACAAGTCAAACACGCCCACCCCTCAAAAAAAAAAAAAAACGTTGCCAAACAGGCCAAGTTTCACCATACAAACTATATAAAAGTTGTTCCTTCACAATTTATCTTAAATCTGAATATTTCATTGTAATCCCCATATATGAAAACATAAAAAAGGACATTTCAGTCTATTTTCTACCTTGTTTAGTAAAAAATATAGGCGTTTTATTATGTTTCAGCATAGTGGTGGCCGCCATCTTTAAATTGTCCATTTTGAGGGCTTAGCGGCCATTTTTGAGCTTGGCATACAGCAGATTTGGATTCAGCAGACCTTAATACCCCTAGAAAGCTTGTATGCCATAAATTAACACGATTTGCCTTCGGGGTTCATATTTTTGGAAATATCACCCTGACTAAAATAATAAATACCCCAAAAAATGCTGATCTACAAGCTCACTTGCCAAAATCTAATTTTAGATCTTTTTCATTGCACAGAATATGGATGCTAGGGTTCAAGTATGTTTAATGTCAAAGATTTGGCCCCGTATAGTAATAACTGAGGACCCTTTAGGGTCCCGGAACACCTGTTGAAAACTTATGTTCATCTAGTGTTGTGGAGAACAGAAGAGTAGCAGATGCATGTCCCAATTACATGATCACCTGATCACAATCATTTGATATTTTGCATTAACCCTCCATGCAACGCATTGCAGGCTTATAGACGCACCATTAAGACGTTAAACATGTCAGTATTATGAATACTTTGAGATATATACATCTTAAGTAATTTGTCATACTGGTATGTTTTACAATGCCAATCACGTGACAATTAAGTCAGCTAAAAGTCCTGTTGGGATGCAAATAAAGGATAAGAAAGTTGATTGTATTTAATAAGATTTTGTAAATGTTAAATAGCCGACTTACAAGACATTCCATTCTCACTTTTGTACACCACTGTACAATGATGTATAATACAGGGTTAAAGGCATACTTCACCAAAAATACCCTTTGCTACATATGCACCGATATATGGGACACATATCAGTATCGGCCGATATTTGCCGTTTTCACCTCAATATCGGTAGCAGCAAATAACTGACATTGCACTGATTGCAGTAGAGGATAATTATCCGTTATTGATAAGCATACATTTCGTGCTGGCTGTGTTGTCATCTGTAATTTACCAAGTTGTGGAGTCTGAACAGTTATGTATTAGTTTCCCCTGCACAAAAGTAATAATAAAAAAAATAATACCAAAAAACTAAAATATTGTTATCAGTATTGGCCATCAGTTAACCTGATAGCTGGGAACCCCTTTTGGTGTTTTAAAGGGACACTTCACCCTTTTTGCAAAAAAATATATGTTAATGATGTTTAGAAGCTTTAGAACACTTTCCTGGAGATCTTTGTGTGTAATATGTGGTTTTAGATATTTTAGATTGTAGCAGTGAGCCTGTTGTCTCTGATGTCATGGACACTGGGCTCACTTCCTTCCTGGACTACATGTTGTCTCAGTAAGACAGCTCTCCCCCTATCCACAAGGAGGAGCAGTGCACCAAAGAATTATGGGAATTGTAGTCCAGGAAGGTAGTGAGACCAGTGTCCATGACATCAGAGACAACAGGCTCACTGCTACAATCTAAAATAACTAAAACCACATATTACACACATAAATACCCCCAGGAAAGTGATCTAAAGCTTCTAAACGTCATTAACATATATTTTTTTGCAAAAAGGGTGAAGTGTCCCTTTAAGCATTCTGGGTGGTCCCTGGAACATTATATTTTGAGATGGGGTCGGGAGCCAAATACAGATTATTCTGGGGCTCCTTGACACTAGTGAACAAGTTTGAGCACCACCGATATAGAAAGAGGTTTTTCAGAAGACATTTGTAGAATCGACCTCAGGTCTAAATGGGTTAAATTGATATTAAAAAAATTGGTATCGGCCAAGAATGTCCATATTGGTGCATCCCTCCCTTTTTCCTATATCACTTCACCACATGAAGCCTTGAATCTATGGAGATTTAGATTCTGTCACTATCCCAAAATGTTACCAATTGATTTTGGATCAGGATTTACAAGATGTTTTTATAATTGGTCTCTAGTCTAAATGTGTTACGGGTTGGTTTGTTCAATTATTCCGTGCATCTCCTGCATCATACAAAACAGACGCAAGGTTTTAAAACTTTAAATCTTTATTAGAAAAAAATTAAAATGTGCCCCCATACACACAACTAAAATTACACAGAGGTGTACGGTATAACTTGTAGTCAGGGGTGAGAAATCAAACATATGAATACAGTATACACAGTTGGGCCTCATCATCTGTGAAGGAAATCAAAATTAATACACATTAATGAGCATACAGACACAAGTTAAGCTAAAACATTAACGTGCGTGTGTGTGTGTAGTTTATCCATTTTTGGCCAATGTTCCCCCAGAATATAGTTTGTTTGAACCACATCAAACACTGACCATTGTGTTCATTTATAAATCTAAACCCAAGACCGTGGCAATGCAAAATGACGTGCTTTACAACAAGGAAACGCAAGCAAACAGACTGTGGGAAATAAAATTACTTCTATAAGTGAACAAAGAGGAATCTAGGCGTTTGTCTTGTAGTAATACTTTCTCAAAATCTGAGGAAAATATAGCATGTTTTTTACTCTATATCTAGATTACTGAGCCATATATATATATTTAGATGCCAATACCTTTGTAATTTTACTCAAGTAAACTACCAATAGCACAATGTAGAAATACCGTAGTGTATATTCAAACATTTTAAGTGAAGAGAAAAAAGAAACTTCCACCACACCAAGACCCATAGACCAAAAATAAGAGCTTTGCGCTAGACCTGCTGTCACTCTCTCTTGTCCATTGCAGCAGACAGGTCAGTGTCAGGGCCCTACAAAGTGTTCAATACCAGGGATTAGGAAAAGCAAGCGAAATATTGGTGAGTCTGTAACTCTGTATACGAATGGAAGCAAATGGACACATTTCGTTCCATTTGTACACTTGACTCAGTCAGGGTTTTAGATTTGTAGACTGGGGCCCCAGAGATAAAAAAGTATAACAAACGGGGGTCTAATTTGGCCTTATTCATATGAAACTTGGTTGCATGCTTGCAGTGCAACCGGACATGAAATTACTTTTTAGTTCTACTGGATCTCTTCTCCACTAGTCCTCCCTAACATTTTAGTCTAGTTTTTATTAGTTTACAAAAATTGTCAATATATTTAGTCTTAGTTTAGTCATAGCTTAGTTTCCATTTAGTTTATTTAATTTTCTTTTAGTAGACGAAAACACTGCAGGGCCTAAAAATGAACTGAAGAAAAGGGGCGAGTCATGTAGAGTAGATGTGCGCTCACCTTGCGTGCGCTGGCCGTCAGGCCTGCTGTGCTGCTGGCGGTAGCTCGAGGTGACCTCTGCCGTCCTCCGGGTGCCCCAGGCACAGGGGGTGAGGAGGTGACCCTGCCAGCCTTTGTGGTCTGAGCACGGGACGCCGCCGCCACACTCCGTGGCGATTTGGTGCGAGTCGCGCCAGCGGCAGGTGACTTCCGCGAACCTTTGCCGGGGGATTTGCGTGTGGAGCTGCGCAGCCTGTTGAGACCTTTCTGCAGGTAGTTGTTCTTCTTTGGTGTGTTTGCTATGTAGAAACGCATAGTCTCCCTGCGGTGAACCTTTAAAAGAAATACAGTGAACTTTACTGCGGTGAACCTTTAAAAGAAATACAGTGAACTTTACTAAAGAGCAAGCATACAAGTCAGTGTTTCCCCAAACATTGGGGAGGGACCATTTGTGGGTTGAAGGCACAGTTCTCCAGTCATTTAACAGAAACAATGTCTTGTTTGACACCGAGATACTGTAGTATGACGAAGTAGGGTGTTTTTACAAAAAAATACAAAATAAATTAAATATGGAGATGAGGTTTATGCACTGAATTTTTGACCGTTGAAGAGAAAACAATCCCCAATAAAGGTTTTAGTCCCCAGTTGAGTACAATGACAATGCAAATGGGGACACAACAGTGGTTAAGTCCATCTGTGAGTTTTATAAATATTTAGCCAATGAAAAGTATTAGCTTGTGACTAAACTGCATTGGTTCTCCCCCATTTTATGCAAATGTATTGTACATACAAAATTGTATTAAAGACAGCAAAGATATGCATGGATTTGTGAGACTTACAGGGCTGAGTGGCACACGCAGTTCAGAGCGGGAGGATGACGCTCCACCGCCGATCTGTCTAGATTTAGGGGTGAGCGGTCGTGGGAAGCAGCTGGTGGCCATCCGTTTTGACTGTTTGAGTGACAATAGTAAGAATGAGACGCAGTAAAGACAAGAAAATATACATTCATATATTGTGTTTTCAATCACACATATACATCTTTATTTATTTAAACCATATTTCTTTTGCCTTTAATTAAGACGGAGTCTACAAACTAAATCAGTTTTCACACTTTGCACACACAAAAATAGATAGACAATAGAAGACAAGCTGGTGCAAGCTTGTACGTCTCCCATTTATTTAATAGCCAACGCAAAGATAAAGAAATGAAATGTGAAAGTGAGGGGCGCTAATATATTAAAGTCTAACTCATGTTGATATGGTGATGTAATGGTGATGTAAAAACGGTGCCAACACAAACATTAAATGCCATTAACAACAAAGACAATATGACGTAATGAGGGACAATATGACAATATTAAAACATTGAACTAAAACCAAACATTAAACCTGTATATAAGAGCGGCTAGCGCCCCTCAAAAATGATGCATGATTTCCCGGTCTTAGGAGCACTTCAGCCCATTTCAACCCAATCATCATGATTGGTCCTCTTTGGTGGGCTATAGACAGTTGTTCAGAAATAACAGACATTCTGTTACTGGAAAGTCAGCGTGCTGAACTAGAAGCCACTGTTCTACAATCTAGTAGAATAAGTTTTATATATATTATTTGAATATGACCAAAACTGTCAGGTTTCTGAGTGGTGCACAGCCCTTTCTTTTGAGAATACAAATTATACAATGACAGATTTGAAAATGGGTGGTCCAGGAAGATTCTAAAAAGGCCTTCTAAATACTAAGCTTTAAGTCTTTACCCCTACCATATTGGACTTTATGTGCAAGGAATCTATTCTAGAATATATGAAAGTTTCACCTTTCTGTAATTCACGGGACATTAATAATGAATGTGAAGGTAATGTTACCTCAGGAGAAAGCTGGGACTCGTTGGCTGCAGGCCTCTTGGAGCCTCTTTGGCTCTCCTGGCGTGATGAAGCGGCCGCAGTGTTCCTTGGAAGATGCCCGGGCATCAGAGAATGACGCCCGGCACCAGGAGGTCCCATGTAGGAGAGGCGGTGAGAGGCCAGGGAGTCCTGCAGCTGACCTGGCATGAGGGTTGCCCGCCTCATCGTCTCCATTGGGTCTCCCGTCCGAAGCTCCTCTTCCGAGACTGTGAAATCTGGACAGAGGCTAGGCTGGAGGGGAAGAAAAAGGTTTAAAGGTATATTCAGTGATTTCACTTACTAGTGGGACAGGGAGTGGTCGAGTATAGCAAGTGGGCCCCACAATAATTTGACAAAGATTTTAATATAAAAATAAATGGCAATAGTATTTTTTTCAAGCCAGAACACAATACATTATTTGATCAAATACAGACAAAAATATTTCGTTTGCGTGATGTTTGACAAATTTAACGAAATATTTACGGACGTGGCTCCACGGGCAAGTACCGACTTGGGTGTCCTTGACATGAAAAGGTTAGAGACCCAGTTCTTCACTCACCCGGGGCTCCAGAGGGTAGCTGCATTTCAGGTGAGGCAGCTGCCTCTTGTTCCTCGCCTGCAGCTCGGCGATCCTCATCCAGTCCTCCGACGCACCATCAGGCTCGTTCTCCACCCCGTCGTACAGAGAACCTGGAGGAGGAATAGTACATGAGAAGTTAATTGACATCAGAGCTCATAGAATGATGCTAAATCAAACCTCATGACATGGAAAAAGGAATCTGCCATTTGTGAAACAGCATGAAATGATCTCCACTAGATCAGTTCCTAAACATTATAGCACAATATGTATACGTAACTTATGACGTTCTTAAAACTATTCGTTCTCGCTGAAGACATTTCAAATTGAGGCTTTTAACCTTCGCATTTATGAAACATCCTAGGGTTTTATGGAAGATTCTTCTGAACATGCATTATTCTATCATGTAATATACAATCAATTCAAATACAATTAATCTTCCAATTAGAACAGCCAATCTACAAGCTCAGTGTGTCGCAATGTGACGCTTGTAGATGAGATTAGACTTTGAAATGCAAAATTTGTCTTTGTACTAATTTGCAATACAAATACAACCAGGTGGACAGTTTCGACGTACACATTCCGTAATGTTTTTGACCGATTGTGACAAAATGCTAAATCTGGTTAATGTTCTCATTTGAGAACTTAGTGGTTACTCACCCCGGGGTGGGACGGCAGCGCTTCTCCGGCGGTAACCGGGCAGGCTGAGCAGGTGGTCTTCATCACCGCTGGAGGGTCTGGCAGGTGTGGCAAATGGCTCCGTTGCCACGGGCCGTGACCGTGAGGCACCATGATCATCAGATGAGGAGGTGAGGTTGGGATGGGAGTGGGCCGGGGCCAGGCTGTGGAAAGTCTCCTCACCGGCAAACCCAGGGCGCTTCTACAAGTGCACAAGTTAACGATCACTCAGTGAACAATTGTGAGATAAAGTTTAAAGGGCAAAGCACTATAAAAATCTATCCATTTTGATAACATTTATTTTTGCACCATTTATTTATGAAAATGTGCCGTCTTTTAGAAGAAAAAGAAAAAAAAGAAACTCAAGACAATCTTGTTGTGAATTGATGCTGTTGGGTGGAAACCTTATGTCCAAAAGGTTTGGGTTAAAAAAAAAAAAGGTCATAAAGATGAAATATGGAGATACAAGAGGGGAAGGATTGTCGGACAGAAAACTTGTGTGTCCACATGCGAAAGGCTTTAGAAATGGTGTAGAGTATTAAGTCAACCTTGCTCATGGTGATGGTGGTCCGGCGCCGTTTCACCGACGAGGATGGGTTCCTCCTGGCCGAGTCCAGGCCCAGGTCAGCTAGAGAAGTCAGGCTGCTCTCCAGCTTGCTGCTTCTGCAGTTCCACCATTAACCCATTCTGACCTGAGATCAGATTCATACGAGGTTTCCACCGGACACACACTGGGTCTGATTAACCCATTCTGACCTGAGATCAGATTCTAAAAATGTCAGTCGCTCTTCGATTTTTCAAAAATAGCAGACCTACAAGCTCGTATCGCGCCACTCGGTGGCGCGATATGAGCTTGTAGATCTGCTATTTTTCAATAGCTAAAGCATAACATGATGCTGACACCAAAATGGGTGCCCGTTCAGAATGGGTTAAAGAGACAAAAGGCTTAAACTTAACAACGTATAAACCAGGATCTCATTAGAATGAAAGAATTGCACATTTAGGTGGCCTAAGTGATGTTTTTTAAATTCGCATAAGTAATTGGTTATAGTTCAGCAACGGTGGACTTCTGTCTGTCCCTTTAATAGAAAATACATTCTCAGGTGGGTTGCCAATTTCATCCCATTAGGCGAAAGTACCCATCTATTAGCTTAAAGGAGAATTCATCTTTAACCATTTTCTTAATCTTACCTTAATCGGATATAAGTCCCCCCCCCCCCCCCCCCAGTGATCAAAATAAGTGATTTAGCCAGCGACCCAGCGCACAGTCAGAGCTGCGGATCGCTCTGGATGTTGTCATTTTTCACCTGTACCACTTGTTATTGGATAAAACATCAGATTAATTCTCCTTTAAATGTTAGTGTTCCAGTTTCCATTTATTCTCATCTCCACTTTTACCGTTATCGTATGCAAGTGCTCATGCCATTAGTAGACAAGTCAGGAGAGAAGGCATCACAGCCATGGTTATGTATAAACCCCACCTATTGGATTTTCTGGTATTCATGGGGGTGAAGTAGAGAGTTTCCAGTGACGCTGCTCCCCGGAGTTTGGCCGCCAAACGTTCACTCCTGCGAACCAGAGGGGTGCTGGACTCCTCTGGTCCCGATGGCATCCTGCACGGGAAAGGAGCACAGAATGCATGGATTAAAGCAAAAATAAAAGCTCACGACTGAAAAGGTTTGTATGGCCAGTTGGCCACACCCTAATGTGTGATACCATACAATACTGGTGTCGTTTTCTGTAAAACACCTTTAACCTTTGCTTTAAAATGTTCCAATCTTAAAAATAATCGAAAATAGCCCAGCTGCACACTCAGTGTGTCGCAGACACATTGACGACTTGTAGATCAGCTATTTTCCCTGTGCAAGATGCTTCATGCTGGCTTCTATGGAATCCAAATGACTGAAATAAGACCAAGTACTTTTAATCCATGACAAAAGGTTATTGGGGGATGAGTGAAGGCGAAGTATGCATCATATACATAAAGAGGGGAAAGTCTGAACACAACCTAAAAAAACTAAACATAATATGTCCATGTCATTTCAACTGGATTTGGCATTACCTTGTTGAATTGAGAGAGTCATCAAGGTCACTGTCAGAACTGCTAGTCTGCCTGGACTGAACAGTTGTTGGAAGTGGAACCGCAAAGTTGGCAGACCGCGTCACTCTCCCTTCACCCCCATGGAGCCTGCTGTTCTCCCTGAGGTTACGGCTGGCGAAGGCAAGCTGAGATGGACATAGGAAAGAATAGAGAAAGGGTATAATCCTTTTTTCCCATACTCCATGGAAATGCTAGGAACTTAATCATGGCCAAGAGGTGACTTGATATAGTTTATAATTATGCTCAAGAGCAGCAACCTCTGACACTGTAAAATAAAAATTACTCGTGTGAAGTGAGGGGCATTCTTCTCATCATACATCACATTAAATGCTCAGCAATCAGCTGAGCACATTCCGTGTTGAACACCCAACGTTGCAATAATAAAACATTTCTTCACCTAAACGTCATTGATGTTCATTGAAATGCCATTGATTGGTCATATTTGCATAGAAATACCCCACTGAACATTTGTTCTTTTTTATAAACATAATTTCCTATACAAAGTCCTAGTAGTCCAAGTAGTAGTACGGTTGAAATCTCTTTTTTGCAAGTAGAAATATATCCAGGTGTTACAGGGTTAAACAAACAGACAGACAAGTGCACAAGTTAACGATCACTCAGTGAACAATTGTGAGATAAAGTTTAAAGGGCAAAGCACTATAAAAATCTATCCATTTTGATAACATTTATTTTTGCACCATTTATTTATGAAAATGTGCCGTCTTTTAGAAGAAAAAGAAAAAAAAGAAACTCAAGACAATCTTGTTGTGAATTGATGCTGTTGGGTGGAAACCTTATGTCCAAAAGGTTTGGGTTAAAAAAAAAAAAGGTCAAAAAGATGAAATATGGAGATACAAGAGGGGAAGGATTGTCGGACAGAAAACTTGTGTGTCCACATGCGAAAGGCTTTAGAAATGGTGTAGAGTATTAAGTCAACCTTGCTCATGGTGATGGTGGTCCGGCGCCGTTTCACCGACGAGGATGGGTTCCTCCTGGCCGAGTCCAGGCCCAGGTCAGCTAGAGAAGTCAGGCTGCTCTCCAGCTTGCTGCTTCTGCAGTTCCACCATTAAAGAGACAAAAGGCTTAAACTTAACAACGTATAAACCAGGATCTCATTAGAATGAAAGAATTGCACATTTAGGTGGCCTAAGTGATGTTTTTTAAATTCGCATAAGTAATTGGTTATAGTTCAGCAACGGTGGACTTCTGTCTGTCCCTTTAATAGAAAATACATTCTCAGGTGGGTTGCCAATTTCATCCCATTAGGCGAAAGTACCCATCTATTAGCTTAAAGGAGAATTCATCTTTAACCATTTTCTTAATCTTACCTTAATCGGATATAAGTCCCCCCCCCCCCCCCCCCCCAGTGATCAAAATAAGTGATTTAGCCAGCGACCCAGCGCACAGTCAGAGCTGCGGATCGCTCTGGATGTTGTCATTTTTCACCTGTACCACTTGTTATTGGATAAAACATCAGATTAATTCTCCTTTAAATGTTAGTGTTCCAGTTTCCATTTATTCTCATCTCCACTTTTACCGTTATCGTATGCAAGTGCTCATGCCATTAGTAGACAAGTCAGGAGAGAAGGCATCACAGCCATGGTTATGTATAAACCCCACCTATTGGATTTTCTGGTATTCATGGGGGTGAAGTAGAGAGTTTCCAGTGACGCTGCTCCCCGGAGTTTGGCCGCCAAACGTTCACTCCTGCGAACCAGAGGGGTGCTGGACTCCTCTGGTCCCGATGGCATCCTGCACGGGAAAGGAGCACAGAATGCATGGATTAAAGCAAAAATAAAAGCTCACGACTGAAAAGGTTTGTATGGCCAGTTGGCCACACCCTAATGTGTGATACCATACAATACTGGTGTCGTTTTCTGTAAAACACCTTTAACCTTTGCTTTAAAATGTTCCAATCTTAAAAATAATCGAAAATAGCCCAGCTGCACACTCAGTGTGTCGCAGACACATTGACGACTTGTAGATCAGCTATTTTCCCTGTGCAAGATGCTTCATGCTGGCTTCTATGGAATCCAAATGACTGAAATAAGACCAAGTACTTTTAATCCATGACAAAAGGTTATTGGGGGATGAGTGAAGGCGAAGTATGCATCATATACATAAAGAGGGGAAAGTCTGAACACAACCTAAAAAAACTAAACATAATATGTCCATGTCATTTCAACTGGATTTGGCATTACCTTGTTGAATTGAGAGAGTCATCAAGGTCACTGTCAGAACTGCTAGTCTGCCTGGACTGAACAGTTGTTGGAAGTGGAACCGCAAAGTTGGCAGACCGCGTCACTCTCCCTTCACCCCCATGGAGCCTGCTGTTCTCCCTGAGGTTACGGCTGGCGAAGGCAAGCTGAGATGGACATAGGAAAGAATAGAGAAAGGGTATAATCCTTTTTTCCCATACTCCATGGAAATGCTAGGAACTTAATCATGGCCAAGAGGTGACTTGATATAGTTTATAATTATGCTCAAGAGCAGCAACTTCTGACACTGTAAAATAAAAATTACTCGTGTGAAGTGAGGGGCACTCTTCTCATCATACATCACATTAAATGCTCAGCAATCAGCTGAGCACATTCCGTGTTGAACACCCAACGTTGCAATAATAAAACATTTCTTCACCTAAACGTCATTGATGTTCATTGAAATGCCATTGATTGGTCATATTTGCATAGAAATACCCCACTGAACATTTGTTCTTTTTTATAAACATAATTTCCTATACAAAGTCCTAGTAGTCCAAGTAGTAGTACGGTTGAAATCTCTTTTTTGCAAGTAGAAATATATCCAGGTGTTACAGGGTTAAACAAACAGACATACTAAAACATTAAAGCTATAAACGGCCATAGACACTTGCGATGGCCGTTTTTAGCCCAAGATGTGCTAAAGTTTGACCTATTACATGCTACTTAAATTAGAATTACATTTTGAAAATTGTGCCTGCATATAGGTTCTAGGTTCCCCAACTTTCAGCAGCAGTGGCATAAGTATCCCCAGCTCCCCAAAGACACGATAGTAGACATCTTTTTGAACACATTTGTGAAGAAAGCTATTGGCAAGCATGCATTTTGCAGATTGGTCACACATCTCACTAAATAGCCCAAACTAACTGCTTTATCCAAGAGAGAAAAAACACCAACCTGCGTTTCCAGACTGGAAATGCTTGCCTGGAGGCGCTGCTCATTGCTGTGAGCCTGCTCCAGGTCTGTCTGCAGCAGCTTGACTTCGTCCTCCTTTTCCGCCAGGGAGCGATGCAATTCAGAGACCTGCTCCTTGCTTTGCTGGAGAAGCTCCTTCTTCCTGCTGTAGTGGCTCACAGCCTTGTCCATCTGGGGATGATGGGAGTTGGTGAAGATAGCTTTTTTAAGACCAAATATTATAGGGCTAAAGACTGAGCCTGGCTGACTGAAGGCACTTCACTGAAGCATGAAGTCCAAGAGTTTAATGTAAAACTAGGAGTGCAGCATGTAAAAAATAAATAAAAAGTTTTACATTAATGCTGACCACTAAATGAAATGTGACAGTTTGACATGAATGCTTTGCCACTAAACAATGAAAAGTGATTGTGTTTTGACTACATTAATGCCGGCCACTAAACAATGAAAAGTGATCCAATATAGGCATCTGAAAATATTCTGTAGTTAGACCAACCTGTGCCTTGTAGTGCTTGGCAGCCTTCGATTTAGCTGCAAGCTGCATTTCTAGAGCCCTCTGGATTTTGTCTTGATGCTTGGAGTTCTCTTGTATGTGCTCCATTTGTTTTTTTAAGCCTTCGGTCTCCTGTTCAAACAGTTGAGAATGTGAAGAGCTCGCATCCTTCAGCAGGGTAAGCTGACCCTCTTGAGATTTGATTTCGTCACGCAGTGTCTTCACCTCTTCTTGTGAGGCTGCCATCTGCTCCTCAAGCATGACCCTCTTTCGAGCATTCTCTTCTTCATTTATAGCCAAAAGGTCGTCCTTGGCCTGGGCTTCCTTCACAGCGTTTGTGAGAGACTCCTCTGTGCTTTCCACTTGTTTTTTAAGGGCTTGTAACTCCTGCTGTAGCACTTCAGAATGTGCAGAGGTCTCATCTTTCAAGACAACCAGCTGGTGTTCTTTTGATAGGATCTCTTCTTTCATGCACCGAACATGCTCTTCAGATGCCGAAAGTTGTTGCTGAAGTTCTTTCTGATGAGCATGGAACATATCCCTCTCTAGAGTACTCTCCCGTTGCGTTTCAGCCAAAATGTCTAGTTTTGCCTGGATGTCCTTTTCAGCCGCTTTGAGTTGGTCCTCCAACTCCCTCTGCTTAGAGAAAAAAAAATAGTTATATATAAAATGGACACAATATTTAAAACCTACAACTTTCAAAAGTATGACAACTAAGAGTCTAAAAGCCCCTGGCAGCACATGGAGGCTCTGCTGGCCTTACACTAAAGGGGACCAAGTGGTTTTGAGCTGATTAATAGGCAGCTTTTGTAGTTCTTTCCAATTCAGGTTCAAAACTGCAAGCCAAAGGTCACACATGTGTGAAGTGAGGGGCGGATTTGGGGGCACGCACAAAACCATAAAGTCCATAGACTTGGCTGCCACATGGCGTAACAGGGGGCCCAGTACAAGCCCATAAAACAAGGCAGATAATCATGTTAGATGTAGGTGTGACCCGAGACACTGATCTACAAATGTCCAAGCTTAAACATCATACTTATGGACTGTCTTCATAAGAGGACAGGTCCCTTTCCTATTCTTTGGGAACTTGAATCTTTGCTTCTGGGGGTCCCTTGAACAACATTTTGGCATGCAATCGTTTTTGGGGTTCTTGGCCTGAATAAGTATGACCATAGTACACCATACTATGAAAAACCTGAAATGTTTCAGAAGAATGCTAGGCTTTAGAAGCCTTTTTGTAGAATAGGCCTCATGTCTTAATGGGTTAACTCACCTCCATGACAGGCCCCATGTTCTCTCCTCTCTCCTCCTTGATGGCATGCTGTAGATCATCCTCCAAACACTTCACCTTGCTGCCGAGGATCTGGACCTGCTCCTCAAGGTTGGCCTGGTTAAACAAAGAACACATCACAAACGGGAAGCAAAAGCATGTTACCTCACAAAACAATATAAAACAATATAGTCTCAGAACCCAAAATGTTGGCCTGGGAACCCAATCTACTAAAAATGGCAGATCTGCAAGCTTGCAGATCGTATTTTCACTACTTCTTAAACATTAGTTTTCTAAATTAGAAAAAAAAAAAAAAAAAAATCATCATAGTATTAGTCAACGTAATAACCACGGCTACCAGGCCAAGGAATCTGTGCTGGAATTGACACTACTGAACTTCTGGGCATGCGGTTCCCATTAATGGCCCCATTTCACAGTTTACCGGTCGCAAATTTATAATATACTCTTAACAGAACTGAAAGAGGACTTTAAACTTTTTTTTTATTTTTATCATCATTATATGCATTTAGTAAATTATGGTCGCGTTTAGGGGTAGGGTATATTTCTAGAGTTTCTACTGCGTGAAGACTCGCTCTCACTGCGGTCGCAACCATTAGCAGTTGTTGCTGGTAGCATCATGGTCTATGTACCAGGCAGACAACTGCACCCAGCCTTGGAGAACACATACATTACACACCTTAGCGATTTGAGCTTGGGAGAGCTCACTCTGAATCTGAGTGGCCTGTGCGGTCCACTCCTCCTGGGCAGCGGCCTGAGTCTCTGTAAGCATGTGAAGCACTGCTTTCGACGTAGTGAGCTTTGAGCTCATGTCTCTCATCTGGGGAAAGAAAACAGCATCAATTTGTTACAGTCAGTTTTCTGAAAAAGCTACGTTTCTATACATCAATGGTGCTCAAAGCGTTCATGTCAAGCACCCCGGAATTATATGAATTTGGCCAGACCAATGACCCAGATGCTTTCCCGGTTTAACTTACCGTTGCACAGGACAACGAGACGTGATTTATCCAGAAGAAAATAATAATTAGAGTCCATGTAAAACGGTCAAAATCCCTGTGTGCAAGCGCATGCACACAAATCTTTATTTGCATTATGGCTCAAAACATTGATGAAATAGGCCTGATCGCCTCGTCTCATTGATGCATAAATGTTTTATGAAACAATATACGAAACTAGATAAAGTGCCCCTCAGAGCACAGGTCTCCACCAGGGCAGGTCAGGTTGTGGCCTCCTGGTGGTGCTAAATAAATCATTATGGGTTAGCCCATTAGACCTGTGGCCGATTCTACAATTTGTCATACAAATGAGATTCATTTACGGTAATTGCGTTTTTTGTCTTGGCCATTGGAACACATTATGGAATACAACATGTAAATTCCAGCTTTTAGGCTTCATCTTCAACTACTTATTTACCTGGATAGAGAGGTCACCATTCTCGCTGGTGAGCTGGTCAATCTTCCGCTCCATGGCAGTGGCGTTTGACTTCAGCTCATGGACTTCACGTACCAGCTCCGCTCTGTGGACCTGCAACCTATGAGAGCAATATACAGTGTTTCTGCAGGTTGTAGTCAAACAACTTTAAACAACTAGATTACCGTCTCACACACACTCTATAGTCATGTGTTCAAGCCGGATATGTCTGATATTTCATATTCCATTCTAATTGGCCAACATTGGCTTTCAAAGTTTGCAGGATTGGCCCGTTTTGAACAAAAAGCCTCATATCATGAACAGCGATTTTTAAAATCTTTCACAGACTTTCCTACTAGGTTGAGGAATATATCCCACCCTTTTCACACTGGCCTGTTATAGTGCCACCAACAGGTGGATTTTTGCTAAACAAATTTACTTTTCACATTGGCCTAGTTAGCACCACCAGGAGGCCACAACCTGACCTGCCCTGGTGGAGACCTGTGCTCTGAGGAGCACTTTATCTAGTTTCATTAAAAATAAATGCATGCATCAATGAGACATGAGCAAGGTTATGTTAGGTAACTGATGAGCCATTGGCCACCCACCGGCGTGCGCAAGCTTTTTAGCTCGAGACACAACGAGATTTTTTTTTTTTAAACATTAGTTTTCCAATTTGTGGCATTTCACACTCTAAGCAGACAACATTTTGTAGATGTTAATTCTCCTTACTGGTCAATCCTGCTCTCCAGTGCCTGAAGTTGCTCCCTGGCTGCACTCTCCTGTTCGCCAAGCTCCCTTTTGAGCTTGTCCAGCTGATGCTGCAGCCGCTTGATTTCAAGCTCTGCAAAGGAGACAAAGAAACAACCTAGGTTAAAAACATTAATTAGACAGTCCATTGAGGTCCCAAAAAACCCCCACCAAAATACAATTTCATACACGTTTACAAAAAGTAGGAAAAAAGGGGAAGGGGGGTGAAGGCTGTTCATACGTTACACAGTATATATTGTAGGTAGGTCTTTGATGGTTCCAAGTGTACAAGTCTTATCATTGGCCTGGATTATTTTGAAGGGTCAAAAATAAAATTTACCTTTTTCTGCAAGCTGATCTTGTGTGATAGCCAGATCTCTCACCAAGGCGTCCATGGAATCCTGGTGTTTGACTGCACGTTTCTGCATTATCTTGAGCTGGACTTTCGGCGTCGTGACAGGAGAGTTTCTGAATGAAGATGACAAAACTGAAATATTGTACGTACTGGGGACTCCTGGCCTAAACAAATTGTCAAATCGAAACCTTATGTCCAAAACTGTTACTTTTCATGATTAAAAAAAAAACGTGAAATCACTACGCTGTAGTTAGTATGATCGAGTAGTAGGACATTGATTTACAACAAAAACACCACACACACACACAAGTGTGCCCTGGCATAAAAAAGGTTGGGAAACACTGGTCTAGTCTATAAACAAATCCAAAGGGGTGACCTCGGCACAGCCATAGCTGAGGTGTCACATTAAGTGCATCTTGACACCTCAGTATTGATGGCCTACCGGGTGCCACTGATTTGTCTATACATCTATAGCAAAGATTACCATCAGGATATAGAGCTATTTAACGATTATTTAGAAGGGAGAAAAAAAAAATCACACACCTGTCGGGTGGCGTTGCAATGCAGTCTAGGGCCAAAAAGCATACACGTGGAGAGTGGAGGGGTTGACATGGCGAATCATCTAAGGGCGACATGGTGGAGAGAGAGGACAAGGAGGAGCCCAGACTGGAGCTGGTGGAGGAGCCACACAACACTGGGGACGGAGAAACACATGTTAACCACTTTAAAGGAGAATTCATGCTAGAATGCTTTCTTACCTTTCTTTGTAGTTGTTACGTCCCCACCAAAGAGGTCCAGGTGGTTTTTTTGTGAAAAAACTCCTTATTGGCTATTTTCCCTACCATAAGCCCTAAATGAATTGCATTGAATGGGAATTGAATGGGGATATGGGGTGTTATGCTAATTCGCTTATTTCCATCGAAAGAAGTAGTAAAGTGTGCTGCTTGGGATATTATTTACATTATGAAGAGAGGATATATACAAAGAAATTATAATTTTGAGCGATGGAAATAAGCAAATTAGCACAACACCCCATATCCCCATTCAATTCAATGCAATTCATTTAGGGCTTATGGTAGGGAAATAGCCAATAAGGAGCTTTTGCACAAAATTACACCTGGACCTCTTTGGTGGGGACGTAACAACTACAACGAAAGGTAAGAAAGCCTTTTAGTATGGAATTCTCCTTTAACCCTCAATTCTTAGTCCAACTGACTGTTTAGATCCCCAACCATCAAGACATCAACGTACGCAATATAAATAAAGGCATAAGTTTGAAATAATCATATTTATTTATATTATATATATTTGAAGTCATATCTCCTTGCCCTAACTGTACGTCTCCAAAACACCCGTTATGTGACTTACACCTCTCTGTTTGGCTGGGTTGAGGCTCCAAATCCTCAGTCTCCAGAGATTCCATCTCTGCAAACATAAATGGATAGTTTAAAGAATGATTCAAGATTTTGACTTACATTATCATAATATGAAGAAGACACAAGAGTCATGTTCGTTGGTTACTGTCTCTAAACATTCTAGCAACAACTCAAAACAATAGAAAAATGAACCAAACAAGTAGGATTTAAGGTAGCCATGGTTCATGACTCTCGTATTCATACGAGAGTCATGAAGAAACTTCACCCTGTTTTTTGCGCTCGCTGCATTTACAAGATTTCCGTATATATAAACATTCAGATTTCAAATATAAAATACTCACAATTTGTCCCACGGGTGTTAGTTAGTTGCAGCTCCAGCGATTAGAATTTCTGCATCCCGCGTTGTTTAATAAAAAGCATTTTTATCCGAGGTGTTATTTTGCCATTGGCTTTCAACTACGCGCCCCTGTCGGTCGGGAGGAGGGTGGCACTCTGTGTGTTCGATATAGGTACGCTGAGCGCCCTGCCAATACAGACTAATAGGCGAGTGCGCTCCCGGTGTGCAACTGTGGATTTCCCAAACGAACCCCGTTTGAAAAAAGTAGCCGGGGAGCTCGGACAAAAATGCTTTTTATTAAACAACGCGAGACGCAGCAATTCTAATCGCTGGTGCTGCTACTAACTAACACCCGTGGGACACTTTGTGAGTACTTTATATTTGAAATCTGAATGTTTATATATATATGGAAATCTTGTAAATGCAGCGAGCGCAAAAAACAGGGCAAAGTTTCTGCATGACTGTCATGATAATCATCATGGCAGTCATGTTCCAGGGCTAGATTTAAGGAAAGAAGTATTGCATGTACATTAGTCATAGCAAGCTTTGAGCTGCTCAATGGTTGGTGTCCTTCTTGAGCCTCCCTACCCAGTTTTAAAGCTCTGTATAACTAGCTTTAAAACTCGTTATACAGAGTCCATTACATTTGGCCATATTATGGGTCAAACTAATATTATACAATGAATTATATGCACATTAGTGCTGCACAATCTAAGAAAATAACGAGATCTAGATACAGACACCCATGTAATCCTCATTTCTACATTTGAGCCAGAATCGTTCAGCACTAGATGGCTGTCCAATTCATTCGAGTCAGTCTTGTGTTTTTGCTACGAGAAAGACTGTAAGAGGTGTAAGTCAAGCACTTTGATGTCAGTTTAAGGCTCCAGCCTCCAGGTGCTACATTTTTAATGTAGTAATGTTCAGCAACTACTACTAACTATGGACAAAATGAGAATCGTGATCTCAATTCTTGTGGAGGCAAATCGAGATTCACATTTGAGCAAGAATCGTGCAGCACTAATGCATGTACAAGCATATTTAAATATGGCATTCAAAGAATTTTACATTACAGTTCAGTAGGCTATGTGAAAACTGCAGACTAGAATCAGGTTTGTAGATTGTATGCCCATGTTCAGACTAGAGAGCAGACTAGAATCAGGTTGGCACGCGCGTGTGCAATCAATTGTCCTTCACGAGTGTCGGGCATAATAACCGAATTGCGCACCTTGACCTTGCTACTTTTACAAGTTCGTCAACGTCTACTCTACATAAACGTTCAGATTTCAAATAGAAAGTGCTCACCCCAGGGCCACGGATGTTAGAATTTTGCTGAGGCGGGTAGCACCCCTGAATTCCGTATTGTTCAGTAAAAAGCACAACATTCAACGTAGAGGTTCCAAACGGAGCTAAATGCAACAATACAACTCCCAACCGATAAGTTTGAAATACATAAAAGGTACGCTAAACAGGGTCTCGAAAATGTTTAGTCGTACTCTAGATTTGCCCCCAAAAAAAAGACAGTGCACAAACAAAACTGCGCCATCTTTTTTTCGGTCTGTCTCGAGAGACTATAGTTTGTCAATTATTTTTGTCATTTATTTAATACATTTGTCATTTATTTTTGTCTAGCACCTTATCCTTCCTCTGCATAATTATTGTCCTTTTGGGTGCGGCCGTGCAACTGGCTACACAAGGTAAACATTAACCTTTCCTTGGATCAAGAAAGACCAATCAATATTGCTTTGGTTAACCTAATCTTAATAAAAGATGAGCACTTAAGCACTTTTAAAAACGCCAACACGTTGCTTCGATTGTTCTCCACTAAAAGAATAACTACTAAAACACTGGACAAACAAACAGCTTTAGCATGTATAGCTAACAACGTTACACTTCTAGAAATAGACATTCACAACATACCTGACTGTGCAAATGGACGTTCTCGGCTCGGAAACATTGCGTTTTCGGCAGAGAAGACGCAAACTAACCGATGATGAAGTATAAACTGTAGTTACTGCACTACTTGTGGTTCATTAGGCGTTCGTCCGTCCACTGGCGTCCAGACGTCCACACCAACAAGCTAAAAGCTTAGCTTTGATTCAAAACAGGAGAAGTGCCAGCAAATTCAAACCTGCCCTATATTTGTGGAACCGACCAATCAGCATTAAGAACGTCCGAGCGCCGTGAAACGTCATTGGTTGAAAGCCTCATTGGGGCTGACGTCTCGTCGTACGGCGGTGTAGTGCGTCGAATGTAACAGATCTAGAAGCTCACGGGGCGTATCCATAGAGTGGGGGCCATAGAGTATTGGGTGGGGGCGTATCGGACGCGACGGGTTGTGAGCTTGGAGATCTGAGCGACAAGGCCCGAGGAAGTCGTTAACCAGGCGTGTGCGCATGTGCGGGATTTGGTTGCAGTTGTTTACATGGGTTTATATTATATTACCGGTAGTTTAATAAATAAATACCGATACAAACAATATTACTACTACTACCAATGATAATAATAACACAAATAATAATAATAATAATACAAAACGTCCTACACAAACACAATAGAATACAAATTGTTTTTGTAGTCCTAAACTAAACCGAAATTGAGTACAAACTACAAAATCACTAAAACTACAATTCCTACAATACACCATCAGTTTAGTTTCCTTGGATACCAGTTGTTGTTGCTGCTGCTGAAGTAGTTCGACTCTGGGCCGCTCTCTGTGTAAGTGTGCATAGCGCACGACATTTCTTTTTTTGACAAATATAGCAAATAGTCTAGAACGGAGTGTCTGTCTGTGTCTATAAACTCGCAAACGCCTGGCTGGACTGATCAGCACCAAACTTTGTAGTTTGCACACACTACCAGCCCACGTGATCGTGATCTCACACACACATTTCGATTTCTTTTTTTTTAATCCACAAATTACAATTCATTTTACAAGGAAACAAATATAACGGGGTTGACAGTTCATGTTCACTTAAGCATACACATGGCACCTCCTTCCTTATACATTGCTGCACTAGAAGGCACATACTTTCGAACTGCATCAGACACTAGGTCAACAATCCGGTCGTGGCGAGCAATATACAAGTTTTTGTATGCACTACACACACGCACACACACACACACACACACACACACACACACACACACACACACACACACACACACACAATTGGATATTTCAAAAACATGTAGGCTACATTAAATTTCACTTAGACAAAAATAGGTTTAGTGCGAAATGGTCATCTAAAGGTCATCACTAACCCTAACCTCCCCCCAGGGCAGCACACCTAAACCTAACCCTCTCCCGACCCCCGGCGCACCAATGCTCCTTCGGAGCAATGGTCTGTCGGACCAGTTTTCAGACCAGTTTTGTTTTGAAACCTATCTGAATAAACATATCTATGCATCTATGCATCTCATTGTAGCTTTAGCAGCCAGTGACATGATAGTGATGGATCTCAGAGTGTCATCCAGGGACGCTAATGGCCTATTCATACTCCAGTTTTAGGTGATTAGGTGTAAAAGGTAGGGGCTAGCGCATATCCAGTTCCTGTCTGGTGCTGGACTAAGGTACCGGTAAGTACAGTGAAGATAGGTGATTAGGTGACCACCGAAAACTACAACATGACGGCACGCCGCAGTGACCTAAAATGCACCTTATCACCTAAAACTGGAATATGAATAGGCCATTAGGGTCCCTGGATGACACTCTAAGATCCATTGAGCTAGAAAACCAATTCATGCCATTTCCTGTTTCCTGTCCTCAGGTTAAACATCTGTCTGGAGTCTCCTCAGTCCTCACACATCTGTCTGGAGGAGTCTGTAGAACATGTACAGTGCTCCTGTGGATTTCTCATTTCAAAGCATCACGTCGGTGGCAGGTACAGCCTGGTTTCCATCTCTACAAGGGGGGTGTGCCTGTTTGTTGCCCGTTGGTAGAGATGTACACATAGCAAAGCAGTTTTTCCTTCCCGATACGGTTTCCCATAACCTGTGTATCGGTCGATATTGAGTACCGATCCGATGCCCTGCCTTAGTATAGTAATAGTATAGGTCGTGCCCAGGCTTTTCTCTTTGCAGATGAGTAAGGCTGGGGCCGAGGCTAACCATCTGCTATTCTTTTGTGAAAGCTTTCCCCGGCCCACAACAATGCTGGGATTCTGAGTGTTTCAGTAAGTACTAAGTACAGACACACCACATGCACATGGTTCATTTCTTTCCCTGTTCCAGATGCACAGGAGCCCAGAGCTGGACTGCGTCCGTTGAGGAAGAATAAGGAGAACAAATACCTGTGTGGCTCTCTGCGTCTCAACAACAACGACATAGCTGACCTGAGCAACTTCCTTCACAACATCAGCTGCTTCCTGGCGGAACCACGGAAGCTCGCCTGGCTGGACTTGTCCTTTAACAGCATGTCACACATAGACACCGTAAGTCTGTTTTTTACCGCGTTTGCGCGTCTTACTTGTATTAATACTAGTACTACAGCATGTCACACAGTGAACCTGTCCTTTTCAATTGATTACATTTGGCATCTTTCTTTCTTTCTTTCTTTCTTTTCATTTAAATAACAGAGCTAGCTAGCTAACCTGTTACTATATTCTTACTGTAGATATTGTACTGTTAGACATATACATCTGACTGTAATTCCTCATTGAATACATATGGCTTTAATGGCCTATTTACATATCCACAGAGGAAACACTATATATTGTGTGTGTGTGTGTGTGTGTGTGTGTGTGTGTGTGTGTGTGTGTGTGTGTGTGTGTGTGCGTGCGCGTGCGCATGTGCCCCAGGTATTGTGAGAGCTACGGGAGCTGCGTGTATTGTATCTTCATGGAAACAACATCTGTAGTCTGTCTGAGGTGGACAAGTTGGGAGAACTGGTGCATCTCCACACCATCACTCTGCATGGGAACCTCATAGAGAACCAACCAGGATACAGGTGGATAAATACACAGCAGAAACTTTGTACTGTATCTCCATATTTTTTAGTCCGTCGGGATCAGGAGTCGAACCCGCGGCACACTGCCAGACTTGGACTACCGGCCAAGGTGCCTGGACCGCGGCGCTGAGCCATGGCCCAGGCCATATTTCAACTTTTTAATGTTTTTTTGTAATTGAATGCCGTTACAAAACGTGTGTTGTGAGCTTGTACATCTGCTATTTGTCATATGGCAATGTATAGGGAGATACTAGTGTCACTGCAAAGAGTGTTTCCAGAGAGAGTTTGCAATCATTGCTCGCATACGCACGCACACACGCACGCGCGTGTGGTGTGTGCGACTGTGCGTGTGTGTGTGTGTGTGTGTGTGTGTCATGTAACAGGCACTGAGCAATCATGCAGCAGCACAGCATTTTAGCATGTGCTTCAATGGAGCAGAGATCGGTTTCATATTACATACCTAGCTACAGTCTGCACCGCAACAGCATTCATACTCCAAATTGAACACACAGATCTATTACTCTGGTTGTGCACAACTGTATTACAGTGAAGTGATCTGTGACTTGACATTTTTATTTTTATTTGTATAAAATATTTTTTACGAGGATACAGCCAGGGTGCACATATCTAACCTCTCACACGCTCTTTACACTCTCTTTAGATCAGTGGTTCTCAAAGTGGGGTCCGGTTTAACGACATTAGTTTAAACTTTTTCTGGCCCCAAAATAGGAACGCTAGGGTTAATGTAGCTAACTGTAGATAAAGTGCTTGTGTGGAAGAACACAGTATACGACCATGGATAACACATTCTGTGTGTGTGTGTGTGTGTGTGTGTGTGTGTGTGTGTGTGTGTGTGTGTGTGTGTGTGTGTGTGTGTGTGTGTGTGTGTGTGTGTGTGTGTGTGTGTGTGTGTGTGTGTTTGCATGTGTAGGTCTCATATCATCTCTGTTTTGTCGTATTTGAAGAAGGTGGATTTCAGTGCTGTAACAGGCCAGGAAAAGGCCATGGCAAAGATCTGGCATCGACATGATCCCAGCAAATTAACCATCCAACAGTCACCAGTTCACAGGACATCTACTTGAACTAACACTACTAAAATACTTTATTTTATGCAGTGGTCGATAGTAACTAAGTATATTTACTAAAGTGTTGTGCATGTGTACAATTTCACGGTACTTTTACTTTACTTGAGTATTTTCTTTTTTACTCGACTACATTTATTTGACAACGTTAGTTACTAGTTACTTTTCAGATTTAGATGACTAATAATAATAGCCATTTACCAGCTCAATGGCCTTGTGGTTAGAGTGTCCGCCCTGGGAGGGAGGGGCTGTGAATGGGAGACGGGCTGTCAGTGGAGTAGAGACTCAGCGCTACGCTGTGTTCATTGTAGGGGGTGGCGAGGATTTACTATTCTGTACCTATCGGGTCGCAACTCTGGACAGGGCTGAGTCGGCTCAAGTTCGCTTGAGATGGCGCCCCTCCGACGCAGTCTAAAACTATAAGCCAAAATCCCTCCCATTGCAGGGCAGAACTAGAAAATTCGCAATTTAAAAAAATTGCAGAGTGTGGTTGCCGCAGTGGCTTACATATGCCCCTCCCACTAGTATTGCCAGCCAATTACAATTTCAAGTCACGCCTTAGATCATGCGTAAGTAATTCGGAGGGGATTTAACCCCCGAAATTCATGTTTTTGCGACAAACGGTTACATTTCTCGCATTTGCGGCGCCCCCTATGGATGAAAATGGAATTGCTTTTAGAACTTGGTTGATTGAACCACCCCGGACATGTGATTGAAATTTGACGCAAACTAACCGATGATGAAGTATAAACTGTAGTTACTGCACTACTTGTGGTTCATTAGGCGTTCGTCCGTCCACTGGCGTCCAGACGTCCACACCAACAAGCTAAAAGCTTAGCTTTGATTCAAAACAGGAGAAGTGCCAGCAAATTCAAACCTGCCCTATATTTGTGGAACCGACCAATCAGCATTAAGAACGTCCGAGCGCCGTGAAACGTCATTGGTTGAAAGCCTCATTGGGGCTGACGTCTCGTCGTACGGCGGTGTAGTGCGTCGAATGTAACAGATCTAGAAGCTCACGGGGCGTATCCATAGAGTGGGGGCCATAGAGTATTGGGTGGGGGCGTATCGGACGCGACGGGTTGTGAGCTTGGAGATCTGAGCGACAAGGCCCGAGGAAGTCGTTAACCAGGCGTGTGCGCATGTGCGGGATTTGGTTGCAGTTGTTTACATGGGTTTATATTATATTACCGGTAGTTTAATAAATAAATACCGATACAAACAATATTACTACTACTACCAATGATAATAATAACACAAATAATAATAATAATAATACAAAACGTCCTACACAAACACAATAGAATACAAATTGTTTTTGTAGTCCTAAACTAAACCGAAATTGAGTACAAACTACAAAATCACTAAAACTACAATTCCTACAATACACCATCAGTTTAGTTTCCTTGGATACCAGTTGTTGTTGCTGCTGCTGAAGTAGTTCGACTCTGGGCCGCTCTCTGTGTAAGTGTGCATAGCGCACGACATTTCTTTTTTTGACAAATATAGCAAATAGTCTAGAACGGAGTGTCTGTCTGTGTCTATAAACTCGCAAACGCCTGGCTGGACTGATCAGCACCAAACTTTGTAGTTTGCACACACTACCAGCCCACGTGATCGTGATCTCACACACACATTTCGATTTCTTTTTTTTTAATCCACAAATTACAATTCATTTTACAAGGAAACAAATATAACGGGGTTGACAGTTCATGTTCACTTAAGCATACACATGGCACCTCCTTCCTTATACATTGCTGCACTAGAAGGCACATACTTTCGAACTGCATCAGACACTAGGTCAACAATCCGGTCGTGGCGAGCAATATACAAGTTTTTGTATGCACTACACACACGCACACACACACACACACACACACACACACACACACACACACACACACACACACACACAATTGGATATTTCAAAAACATGTAGGCTACATTAAATTTCACTTAGACAAAAATAGGTTTAGTGCGAAATGGTCATCTAAAGGTCATCACTAACCCTAACCTCCCCCCAGGGCAGCACACCTAAACCTAACCCTCTCCCGACCCCCGGCGCACCAATGCTCCTTCGGAGCAATGGTCTGTCGGACCAGTTTTCAGACCAGTTTTGTTTTGAAACCTATCTGAATAAACATATCTATGCATCTATGCATCTCATTGTAGCTTTAGCAGCCAGTGACATGATAGTGATGGATCTCAGAGTGTCATCCAGGGACGCTAATGGCCTATTCATACTCCAGTTTTAGGTGATTAGGTGTAAAAGGTAGGGGCTAGCGCATATCCAGTTCCTGTCTGGTGCTGGACTAAGGTACCGGTAAGTACAGTGAAGATAGGTGATTAGGTGACCACCGAAAACTACAACATGACGGCACGCCGCAGTGACCTAAAATGCACCTTATCACCTAAAACTGGAATATGAATAGGCCATTAGGGTCCCTGGATGACACTCTAAGATCCATTGAGCTAGAAAACCAATTCATGCCATTTCCTGTTTCCTGTCCTCAGGTTAAACATCTGTCTGGAGTCTCCTCAGTCCTCACACATCTGTCTGGAGGAGTCTGTAGAACATGTACAGTGCTCCTGTGGATTTCTCATTTCAAAGCATCACGTCGGTGGCAGGTACAGCCTGGTTTCCATCTCTACAAGGGGGGTGTGCCTGTTTGTTGCCCGTTGGTAGAGATGTACACATAGCAAAGCAGTTTTTCCTTCCCGATACGGTTTCCCATAACCTGTGTATCGGTCGATATTGAGTACCGATCCGATGCCCTGCCTTAGTATAGTAATAGTATAGGTCGTGCCCAGGCTTTTCTCTTTGCAGATGAGTAAGGCTGGGGCCGAGGCTAACCATCTGCTATTCTTTTGTGAAAGCTTTCCCCGGCCCACAACAATGCTGGGATTCTGAGTGTTTCAGTAAGTACTAAGTACAGACACACCACATGCACATGGTTCATTTCTTTCCCTGTTCCAGATGCACAGGAGCCCAGAGCTGGACTGCGTCCGTTGAGGAAGAATAAGGAGAACAAATACCTGTGTGGCTCTCTGCGTCTCAACAACAACGACATAGCTGACCTGAGCAACTTCCTTCACAACATCAGCTGCTTCCTGGCGGAACCACGGAAGCTCGCCTGGCTGGACTTGTCCTTTAACAGCATGTCACACATAGACACCGTAAGTCTGTTTTTTACCGCGTTTGCGCGTCTTACTTGTATTAATACTAGTACTACAGCATGTCACACAGTGAACCTGTCCTTTTCAATTGATTACATTTGGCATCTTTCTTTCTTTCTTTCTTTCTTTTCATTTAAATAACAGAGCTAGCTAGCTAACCTGTTACTATATTCTTACTGTAGATATTGTACTGTTAGACATATACATCTGACTGTAATTCCTCATTGAATACATATGGCTTTAATGGCCTATTTACATATCCACAGAGGAAACACTATATATTGTGTGTGTGTGTGTGTGTGTGTGTGTGTGTGTGTGTGTGTGTGTGTGTGTGTGTGTGTGCGTGCGCGTGCGCATGTGCCCCAGGTATTGTGAGAGCTACGGGAGCTGCGTGTATTGTATCTTCATGGAAACAACATCTGTAGTCTGTCTGAGGTGGACAAGTTGGGAGAACTGGTGCATCTCCACACCATCACTCTGCATGGGAACCTCATAGAGAACCAACCAGGATACAGGTGGATAAATACACAGCAGAAACTTTGTACTGTATCTCCATATTTTTTAGTCCGTCGGGATCAGGAGTCGAACCCGCGGCACACTGCCAGACTTGGACTACCGGCCAAGGTGCCTGGACCGCGGCGCTGAGCCATGGCCCAGGCCATATTTCAACTTTTTAATGTTTTTTTGTAATTGAATGCCGTTACAAAACGTGTGTTGTGAGCTTGTACATCTGCTATTTGTCATATGGCAATGTATAGGGAGATACTAGTGTCACTGCAAAGAGTGTTTCCAGAGAGAGTTTGCAATCATTGCTCGCATACGCACGCACACACGCACGCGCGTGTGGTGTGTGCGACTGTGCGTGTGTGTGTGTGTGTGTGTGTGTGTCATGTAACAGGCACTGAGCAATCATGCAGCAGCACAGCATTTTAGCATGTGCTTCAATGGAGCAGAGATCGGTTTCATATTACATACCTAGCTACAGTCTGCACCGCAACAGCATTCATACTCCAAATTGAACACACAGATCTATTACTCTGGTTGTGCACAACTGTATTACAGTGAAGTGATCTGTGACTTGACATTTTTATTTTTATTTGTATAAAATATTTTTTACGAGGATACAGCCAGGGTGCACATATCTAACCTCTCACACGCTCTTTACACTCTCTTTAGATCAGTGGTTCTCAAAGTGGGGTCCGGTTTAACGACATTAGTTTAAACTTTTTCTGGCCCCAAAATAGGAACGCTAGGGTTAATGTAGCTAACTGTAGATAAAGTGCTTGTGTGGAAGAACACAGTATACGACCATGGATAACACATTCTGTGTGTGTGTGTGTGTGTGTGTGTGTGTGTGTGTGTGTGTGTGTGTGTGTGTGTGTGTGTGTGTGTGTGTGTGTGTGTGTGTGTGTGTGTGTGTGTGTGTGTGTGTGTGTTTGCATGTGTAGGTCTCATATCATCTCTGTTTTGTCGTATTTGAAGAAGGTGGATTTCAGTGCTGTAACAGGCCAGGAAAAGGCCATGGCAAAGATCTGGCATCGACATGATCCCAGCAAATTAACCATCCAACAGTCACCAGTTCACAGGACATCTACTTGAACTAACACTACTAAAATACTTTATTTTATGCAGTGGTCGATAGTAACTAAGTATATTTACTAAAGTGTTGTGCATGTGTACAATTTCACGGTACTTTTACTTTACTTGAGTATTTTCTTTTTTACTCGACTACATTTATTTGACAACGTTAGTTACTAGTTACTTTTCAGATTTAGATGACTAATAATAATAGCCATTTACCAGCTCAATGGCCTTGTGGTTAGAGTGTCCGCCCTGGGAGGGAGGGGCTGTGAATGGGAGACGGGCTGTCAGTGGAGTAGAGACTCAGCGCTACGCTGTGTTCATTGTAGGGGGTGGCGAGGATTTACTATTCTGTACCTATCGGGTCGCAACTCTGGACAGGGCTGAGTCGGCTCAAGTTCGCTTGAGATGGCGCCCCTCCGACGCAGTCTAAAACTATAAGCCAAAATCCCTCCCATTGCAGGGCAGAACTAGAAAATTCGCAATTTAAAAAAATTGCAGAGTGTGGTTGCCGCAGTGGCTTACATATGCCCCTCCCACTAGTATTGCCAGCCAATTACAATTTCAAGTCACGCCTTAGATCATGCGTAAGTAATTCGGAGGGGATTTAACCCCCGAAATTCATGTTTTTGCGACAAACGGTTACATTTCTCGCATTTGCGGCGCCCCCTATGGATGAAAATGGAATTGCTTTTAGAACTTGGTTGATTGAACCACCCCGGACATGTGATTGAAATTTGGGATGGATTGGACATTCCGTTCGTGATTTATGGCATTTTTGTGATATAGGCCCCTCCTACTAACTTCGGAAGACGATTACGGCCGAACGATACGCACTACCAAAATTCTGCATCTGGTGTTTTAATCGGATATGTCCAGAGATCATGTGTGCCGATTTCTGTGAGATTTGGACAAAATATGTAGGAGGAAAAGCAAAAAGTTTGTTTTGGACAAAATTCAAAATGGCGGAAAATCCATCATGGCGGAAATGGGCGTGGCCTATATGGGGAGATGCGTCATGACCCAAGGAATCCAGTGAAAAAATAATTTTGATTTTACGACCTACGGTTCAAGAGTTATAAGCCAAAAGGTAAAGTGGGCTGTTATAGCGCCACCATGAGGCCGACCTATAAAATTATAATTTTAATTAATTTGAGTGATAATTAAGAAATATCCCTAAAAGTTTTGTAACTATAGTGATTACAGTCTCCGAGGAAAAAATACTTGAATGTGATTTTTTGCCTTTTCCCATTCATGTCAATGGGGAAATTTAATTCACTAATAAATTCATATCAATTAAACTATACAACATTTCTCTTAACAAAATACAAGCACACGATTCCCGATTTTTCCGGTCAATTTGACATATGGCTCAAGTGCGTACAGCGTACAGTGTGGGAGGTATAAAGCGACAAAAAAAAGACTACTGTGGAATAATAAAATTAATAACTAGAAAGCAGTTCCTGTAGAAACTGCGTGGGCTCGCGTAAAATGCTTTGTATAAAGTTATTGCCGTGTCAAGTTTGAAACTCGGGGACCGGAGTAATGGTGTTACCATTGGTGTTCTAAATCTATAATCAAAATTTCGGGACTGTAGCATATTGTAAAGAAAAGTAGAAAATGCATTAAAGCTGAAGTAAAAGTTAAAAAAAGTATGAAAATGTGTAAAAACTATAGTTTAAGCAGAATAAAGTATGTGGAAGTTGTAGAAGTGTTTTTAAAGTTTTTCTTTAAATGTAAAAAAAAAATCTAAAAAATTGAAGTTTTTTCTTTTTAAGTAAAAAAGAAAAAAAAATATTTTTAAGTTTTCATTTTTTTCATTTTTTTCATTTATTTCATTGTTTTCATTTTTTTTTCCATTTTTTTCATTTTTTTAATTTTTTTCAATTTTTTTTAATTCTTTCATTTTTTTCATTTTTTTTAATTTTTTTTAATTTTTTTTTTTTTTCTTTTTTAATTTTTTTTTTTTTTTTTTAATTTCTTTTAATTTTTTTGAAAATATTTTTTTATAAACGTGTGTGTGTGTGTGTGCGTGTGTGCGTGCGTGCGTGCGTGAGTGCGTGCGTGCACTTGCGAGAGCTGTGTAAAGGCCAGCCAATAGGAAGACAGGGTGTGTGTGTGCGTGCGTGCATGCGTGCGTGCGTGCTCTTGCGAGAGCTGTGTAAAGGCCATCCAATTGCACAAATAGCAGACCTACAAGCCCACAAGGTATCGCAGAGCAACTCATTGAGATCTTGTAACTTTAATTTCAGCCCTGTAATTAAGCTCTTATATGTCTCAGCTGTGGAAGTGTAAAAGACAAACAAGTGGCGCGCAACTTGAAGGTCTTGATCTTGAATGGTCTTGAATGGTCTTGAATGGGGGGAAACTATGCCCGAACAAATTGCTCTATCGCAAAAAGTAAAAGTCGAATGCAAATAATTCTTTCGCTGTGAGTGGCCTGAGATATTGAGGTACACCATGTGCGATTGTGGTGTTGGTACGATCGAAAATGTGGTTATAAGAGCGAGTTAAGAATTGTCATCGCGATAAATTCCTCGTAAGATTTCTACAATGGATGTCAATGAGCAGCTTGACTGTATTTGTGTCACTTAAAAGGCCGTAGTTCACATTCTGTATGTCTCTGTGTTTTGGTGGTCACATTGTGTGAAAGAGGACATGTGTGGCTACAAAATGACCAAAGGACATGCGTGTAAAGTGAATATTTTGGCCGGGACGGCAATTTGTTTGGTAAATTTTCAAGGAAAGATTTTCTGTTCACGCACTCTAGTGAAAGAAGCCCTGCACTCTAACTTGGCACTAATTAGGCGAAACGGCCTGCGATTGAACTGCGATTTCGGAAAAACCGTTTAACGTATTCGAATACGGTTTGAACCACGAAAAAGTCCAGAGTCGTGTGAGCTTTCTAAAGTTTAAATCACGTTTCTACGACAAAGTATGCCAGAGTAATGAGGCTGCAAAAGTGAGGTTGATTTAGAGATAAATCCCATACATTGTCAATGGGAGGAAAAAACTATAAATAAAGTTAAATATTTTAAAAAGTATAAACTTTTTCAAAACAACTTTTTCACCAATGAAAGTTCAAAGATAGATGAACATTATAAAGTTTGAATGAAGTTTCAAAGTGAAAGTATGACGGAGTAATAAGAGCTCAAAAAAGTTAACTGTGAAAAATGGGACCTTTCTTCCATCGACTCTCACTATAAAGAATGTAAAAAGAAAGTTAAAAAGTTAAAAAGTATAAAAAGTATAAAACTTTGTAAAAAGAAAAAAACAAGCACACATCACTGCAAAGAGCTGAACAGTTTGAAGTTTGAACTAAATTTCTAGCATAAAGTATGTGGAAGTAGTTAGGTCGCAAAAAAAAGGGTGGAATAAAGAATAAAGAATAACTAGAAAGCAGTTCCTGTAGAAACTGCGTGGGCTCGCGTAAAATGCTTTGTATAAAGTTATTGCCGTGTCAAGTTTGAAACTCGGGGACCGGAGTAATGGTGTTACCATTGGTGGTCTAAGTCCATAATCAAAATTTCTGGACTGTAACATATTGTAAAGAAAAGTAGAAAATGTATTAAAGCTGAAGTAAAAGTTAAAAAAGTATGAACATTTGTAAAAACTATAGTTTAAGCATAAATAACTGCATAAAGAGGAAATAAAGTATGTGGAAGTAGTATGATGCCCAAAAAGGGGCAGAATAAAGTAAGTAAAGTATTACTGTCTACTAATGATTTGTAATGTATGAATAATGCTTTACAATGTATTCTTGATGAATCAAGAAAAGGTAAAAAAGAAAAAAAATAGTCAATCCAATGGAGTATACATATAAAAGCATTCATGAGCTTAACAGAAATAGCATACTTTTACATGTAAAAAGAAGGTTCAAATAGCATATAGGCCTATCTTTAAAAGCATAAACACAATGATTATTGATAATGGTCTAAGATATTTCTTAAAAAAAATATTAAGATAAAAAATATTAAGTTCTTTATTATTATTTTTTTCCTTTTAAGTTTAAAAAAAAGTTAAAGTTTTAATTTTTTAATGTTTTTAATTTTTTTTAATTTTTTAATTTTTTAATCATGCTAATGCTAACATGCTAATGCTAACATGCTAACATGCTAATGCTAACATGCTAACATGCTAATGCTATCATGCTAACATGCTAATGTTAACATGCTAATGCTATCATGCTAATGCTAACATGCTAATGCTAACATGCTAATGCTAACATGCTAATGCTAACATGCTAACATGCTAATGCTAACATGCTAATGCTATCATGCTAACATGCTAATGCTAACATGCTAACATGCTAATGCTAACATGCTAACATGCTAATGCTATCATGCTAACATGCTAACATGCTAACATGCTAACATGCTAATGCTAACATGCTAACATGCTAATGCTAACATGCTAATGCTATCATGCTAACATGCTAATGCTATCATGCTAACATGCTAACATGCTAATGCTAACATGCTAACATGCTAATGCTATCATGCTAACATGCTAACATGCTAATGTTAACATGCTAATGCTAACATGCTAATGCTAACATGCTAACATGCTAATGCTAACATGCTAATGCTAACATGCTAACATGCTAATGCTATCATGCTAACATGCTAATGTCAACATGCTAATGCTAACATGCTAACATGCTAATGCTATCATGCTAACATGCTAATGCTATCATGCTAATGCTAACATGCTAACATGCTAATGCTAACATGCTAATTTTTAAGTTTTCATTTTTTTCATTTTTTTCAATTTTTTTTCAATTTTTCCATTTTTTTTAATTTTTTTAATTTTTTTAATCTTTAAATTTTTTAAATTGTTTAAATTTTTTTTAATTTTTTTTTAATTTTTTTTAATTTTTTTTTAATTTTTTTTTTTTTTTTTTAATTTTTTGAAAATATTTTTTTATAAACGTGTGTGTGTGTGTGTGTGTGTGTGTGCGTGCGTGCGTGCGTGCGTGCACTTGCGAGAGCTGTGTAAAGGCCAGCCAATAGGAAGACAGGGTGTGTGTGTGCGTGCGTGCATGCGTGCGTGCGTGCTCTTGCGAGAGCTGTGTAAAGGCCATCCAATTGCACAAATAGCAGACCTACAAGCCCACAAGGTATCGCAGAGCAACTCATTGAGATCTTGTAACTTTAATTTCAGCCCTGTAATTAAGCTCTTATATGTCTCAGCTGTGGAAGTGTAAAAGACAAACAAGTGGCGCGCAACTTGAAGGTCTTGATCTTGAATGGTCTTGAATGGGGGGAAACTATGCCCGAACAAATTGCTCTATCGCAAAAAGTAAAAGTCGAATGCAAATAATTTCTTCGCTGTGAGTGGCCTGAGATATTGAGGTACACCATGTGCGATTGTGGTGTTGGTACGATCGAAAATGTGGTTATAAGAGCGAGTTAAGAATTGTCATCGCGATAATTTCCTCGTAAGGATTTTACAATGGAGGTCAATGAGCAGATTGACTGTATTTGTGTCACTTAAAAGGCCGTAGTTCACATTCTGTATGTCTCTGTGTTTTGGTGGTCACATTGTGTGAAAGAGGACATGTGTGGCTACAAAATGACCAAAGGACATGCGTGTAAAGTGAATATTTTGGCCGGGACGGCAATTTGTTTGGTAAATTTTCAAGGAAAGATTTTCACTTCCCGCACTCTAGTGAAAGAAGCCCTGCACTCTAACTTGGCACTAATTAGGCGAAACGGCCTGCGATTGAACTGCGATTTCGGAAAAAACGTTTAACGTATTCGAATACGGTTTGAACCACGAAAAAGTCCAGAGTCGTGTGAGCTTTCTAAAGTTTAAATCACGTTTCTACGACAAAGTATGCCAGAGTAATGAGGCTGCAAAAGTGAGGTTGATTTAGAGATAAATCCCATACATTGTCAATGGGAGGAAAAAACTATAAATAAAGTTAAATATTTTAAAAAGTATAAACTTTTTCAAAACAACTTTTTCACCAATTAAAGTTCAAAGATAGATGAACATTATAAAGTTTGAATGAAGTTTCAAAGTGAAAGTATGACGGAGTAATAAGAGCTCAAAAAAGTTAACTGTGAAAAATGGGACCTTTCTTCCATCGACTCTCACTATAAAGAATGTAAAAAGAAAGTTAAAAAGTTAAAAAGTATAAAAAGTATAAAACTTTGTAAAAAGAAAAAAACAAGCACACATCACTGCAAAGAGCTGAACAGTTTGAAGTTTGAACTAAATTTCTAGCATAAAGTATGTGGAAGTAGTTAGGTCGCAAAAAAAAGGGTGGAATAAAGAATAAAGAATAAGAATAAATATAGGCTGGCAATAACTATTGTGAGCTCGCTGTGGCGAGCCCACAACTAGAAAGCAGTTCCCTGCAGAAACTGCGTGGGCTCGCCAAAAGACGCAATGTATATAATGTACAGTAGAAAATGTATTAAAGCTTAAGGAAAAGTTTAAAAAAGAATGTATAAAAATTGGTAAAAAGAATAAGCATTAATAACTGCATAAAGCGGAATAAAGTATGTGGAAGTAGTACGATGCCCAAAAAGTGGCAGAATAAAGTAAGTAAAGTATTACTGTCTACTAATGATTTGTAATGTGTGAATAATGCTTTACAATGTATTCTTGATGAATTAAGAAAAGGTAAAAAAGAAAAAGAAAAAAAAGAGTCAATCCAATGGAGTATACATATAAAAGCATTCATGAGCTTAACAGAAATAGCATACTTTTACATGTAAAAAGAAGGTTCAAATAGCGTATAGGCCTATCTTTAAAAGCATAAACACAATGATTATTGATAATGGTCTAAGATTTTTCTTTAAATGTAAAAAAATAATTAAAAAAAGTTAAAGTTTTACATTTTTAATTTATTTTAATTTTTTTAATTTTTTTTAATTTTTTTAATTTTTTTAATTTTTTTGAAAATACTTTTTTGAAAATACATTTTTTAAAATACTTTTTTGAAAATACTTTTTTGAAAATACTTTTGAAAATACTTTTTTGAAAATACTTTTTTGAAAATACTTTTTTGAAAATACTTTTTTGAAAATACTTTTTTGAAAATACTTTTTTGAAAATACTTTTTTGAAAATACTTTTTTGAAAATACTTTTTTGAAAATACTTTTTCATCTCTATCTGATCTATCTGTGTAAAGGCCATCCAATTGCACAAATAGCAGACCTACAAGCCCACAAGGTATCGCAGAGCAACTCATTGAGATCTTGTAACTTTAATTTCAGCCCTGTAATTAAGCCCTTATATGTCTCAGCTGTGGAAGTGTAAAAGACAAACAAGTGGCGCGCAACTTGATCTCTTATTTTACAATGGTTCTGAATGGGGGGAAACTATGCCCGAACAAATTGCTCTATCGCAAAAAGTAAAAGTCGAATGCAAATAATTTTTTCGCTGTGAGTGGCCTGAGATATTGAGGTACACCATGTGCGATTGTGGTGTTGGTACGATCGAAAATGTGGTTATAAGAGCGAGTTAAGAATTGTCATCGCGATAATTTCCTCGTAAGGATTTTACAATTGAGGTCAATGAGCAGATTGACTGTATTTGTGTCACTTAAAAGGCCGTAGTTCACATTCTGTATGTCTCTGTGTTTTGGTGGTCACATTGTGTGAAAGAGGACATGTGTGGCTACAAAATGACCAAAGGACATGCGTGTAAAGTGAATATTTTGGCCGGGACGGCAATTTGTTTGGTAGATTTTCAAGGAAAGATTTTCTGTTCACACACTCTAGTGAAAGAAGCCCTGCACTCTAACTTGACACTAATTAGGCGAAACGGCCTGCGATTGAACTGCGATTTCGGAAAAACCGTTTAACGTATTCGAATACGGTTTGAACCACGAAAAAGTCCAGAGTCGTGTGAGCTTTCTAAAGTTTAAATCACGTTTCTACGACAAAGTATGCCAGAGTAATGAGGCTGCAAAAGTGAGGTTGATTTAGAGATAAATCCCATACATTGTCAATGGGAGGAAAAAACTATAAATAAAGTTAAATATTTTAAAAAGTATAAACTTTTTCAAAACAACTTTTTCACCAATTAAAGTTCAAAGATAGATGAACATTATAAAGTTTGAATGAAGTTTCAAAGTGAAAGTATGACGGAGTAATAAGAGCTCAAAAAAGTTAACTGTGAAAAATGGGACCTTTCTTCCATCGACTCTCACTATAAAGAAAGTAAAAAAAAGTTAAAAAGTTAAAAAGTATAAAAAGTATAAAACTTTGTAAAAATAAAAATACAAGCACACATCACTGCAAAGAGCTGAACAGTTTGAAGTTTGAACTACATTTCTAGTGTAAAGTATGTGGAAGTTATAAGGTCGCAAAAAAAAGGGTGGAATAAAGAATAATAAATATAGGCTGGCAATAACTATTGTGAGCTCGCTGTGGCGAGCCCACAAATATAGGCTGGCAATAACTATTGTGAGCTCGCTGTGGCGAGCCCACAATAATAAATATAGGCTGGCAATAACTATTGTGAGCTCGCTGTGGCGAGCCCACAACTAGAAAGCAGTTCCTGTAGAAACTGCGTGGGCTCGCGTAAAATGCTTTGTATAAAGTTATTGCCGTGTCAAGTTTGAAACTCGGGGACCGGAGTAATGGTGTTACCATTGGTGTTCTAAATCTATAATCAAAATTTCGGGACTGTAGCATATTGTAAAGAAAAGTAGAAAATGCATTAAAGCTGAAGTAAAAGTTAAAAAAAGTATGAAAATGTGTAAAAACTATAGTTTAAGCAGAATAAAGTATGTGGAAGTTGTAGAAGTGTTTTTAAAGTTTTTCTTTAAATGTAAAAAAAGAAAAAAAAAAACCTAAAAAAATTAAGTTTTTTCTTTTTAAGTAAAAAAGAAAAAAAAATTAAGTTTTCATTTTTCCATTTTTTTTATTTTTTTTATTTTTTTAATTTTTTTTAAATTTTTTTTTTTTTTTTTAATTGTTTTGAAAATATTTTTTTATAAACGTGTGTGTGCGTGCGTGCGTGCGTGCGTGCGTGCGTGCACTTGCGAGAGCTGTGTAAAGGCCAGCCAATAGGAAGACAGGGTGTGTGTGTGCGTGCGTGCATGCGTGCGTGCGTGCTCTTGCGAGAGCTGTGTAAAGGCCATCCAATTGCACAAATAGCAGACCTACAAGCCCACAAGGTATCGCAGAGCAACTCATTGAGATCTTGTAACTTTAATTTCAGCCCTGTAATTAAGCTCTTATATGTCTCAGCTGTGGAAGTGTAAAAGACAAACAAGTGGCGCGCAACTTGAAGGTCTTGATCTTGAATGGTCTTGAACTATGCCCGAACAAATTGCTCTATCGCAAAAAGTAAAAGTCGAATGCAAATAATTTTTTCGCTGTGAGTGGCCTGAGATATTGAGGTACACCATGTGCGATTGTGGTGTTGGTACGATCGAAAATGTGGTTATAAGAGCGAGTTAAGAATTGTCATCGCGATAATTTCCTCGTAAGGATTTTACAATTGAGGTCAATGAGCAGATTGACTGTATTTGTGTCACTTAAAAGGCCGTAGTTCACATTCTGTATGTCTCTGTGTTTTGGTGGTCACATTGTGTGAAAGAGGACATGTGTGGCTACAAAATGACCAAAGGACATGCGTGTAAAGTGAATATCTTGGCCGGGACGGCAATTTGTTTGGTAAATTTTCAAGGAAAGATTTTCTGTTTGTACACTCTAGTGAAAGAAGCCCTGCACTCTAACTTGGCACTAATTAGGCGAAACGGCCTGCGATTGAACTGCGATTTCGGAAAAAACGTTTAACGTATTTGAATACGGTTTGAACCACGAAAAAGTCCAGAGTCGTGTGAGCTTTCTAAAGTTTAAATCACGTTTCTACGACAAAGTATGCCAGAGTAATGAGGCTGCAAAAGTGAGGTTGATTTAGAGATAAATCCCATACATTGTCAATGGGAGGAAAAAACTATAAATAAAGTTAAATATTTTAAAAAGTATAAACTTTTTCAAAACAACTTTTTCACCAATTAAAGTTCAAACATAGATGAACATTATAAAGTTTCAAAGTGAAAGTATGACGGAGTAATAAGAGCTCAAAAAAGTTAACTGTGAAAAATGGGACCTTTTTTCCATCGACTCTCACTATAAAGAATGTAAAAAAAAGTTAAAAAGTTAAAAAGTATAAAAAGTATAAAAGTTTGTAAAAATAAAAATACAAGCACACATCACTGCAAAGAGCTGAACAGTTTGAAGTTTGAACTACATTTCTAGCATAAAGTATGTGGAAGTAGTTAGGTGCCAAAAAAAGTGGCGGAAATTGGAATAAAGAAATATATAAATATAAACTGGCAGTAACAATTGTGTGCTCGCTGAGGCGAGCCCACAATTAAGTATTGGTTGCGGATTTCAACCTGTGTTTCTGCCATTGCATGGCAGGCACCCAGAATTAAGTATTGGTTGCGGATTTCAACCTGTGTTTCTGCCATTGCATGGCAGGCACCCAGAATAATATGAATAATATCATATATAAAATGACTAGCCCGTCCCGACCCAAAGCCCGACACATACATAACAAATTGGAGTCGGCCCGGACCGAGCCCGGACCGACCCGTCGGGTCGGTCCGGGCTCGGGCCAACATTTTAAACTCTAGTGTGTGTGTGTGTGTTTGTGTGTGTGTGTGTGTGTGTGCTTGTAAAATCCACACACAGCTGCAGCGGATAAGATTCACTCTGACGGACCAACCAATGAGCGACGGACTTTCCAATGACGTGGATCGACAGACCCGGATACAGTAGGCGGGGCTTTAGGTTTAACAGTGGCGTGCACAGACATTTAGAGGGGCAGGGGCTCAAGTGAAAAAAAGGACACCACAACCCATTGTGGTGCTTTAGCTATTGAAAAATAGCAGATCTACAAGCTCACGAGCTTGTAGGTCTGCTATTTTTCTTTAATCGAAGAACCACTGACATAGAAACATAGCTTTAGATTGTGGGGGCCTAAATAATATAGTAGAAGCGTTTCTTATCAAGACTTGATCAATGTCACCGCATGGTCCACACACTACACATTAAGAAAACCCCCCCAAAAAAACATTTTTTTTATTTTTTTTTAAAGAGCTAAATTGCCAAAAGGGCAGGGTAGTGTCTATCTGTGCACGCCACTGAGGTTTAAAATGGAGCCGCATTGCGGTGCAGTGACAGAGGGAAACAGTGACAGAGGGAAACAGCAAGATTGGCTAGGGTTGTAATTTGTACAGATTCTGCAGCAGTCCTAGCATGTCTGAGATCATCCTATTCAAGTTGCCGTCAAGGTTTATTATATGAAGTTCTCCAGGTAATTACTAAGTTGGTGCAGAAGGGTGGTCAGATCAATTTTTATGGGTTCCAGCGCATGTAGGGGTGATCGGGAATGAGAAAGAAAGCAGATAAGTTGGCTAAGAAGGCTTTAGAGAAAGGGGTGGTAGAAATTAATGTTAGCTTTAGCAAGGCAGAAGTTAAGTGTATAATTTGGGAGGAAGTTAATCTAATGTGGCAGGAACAGTGGGATAGTTAGGTGAAAGGGAGACATTTATATAATGCTCAAAAGAGTGTCAAAGTTAAAAGAGTGGGTAGTGGACAGATAATGTTATTTTGTCATCTGACACCCAAACCATACAGTGTTTGTCTGCACAATGAGGCCGTAGAATGCAGCCTAGCAGCCTACTACTACAGCCTATACTAGCCTGCTTGTTACAAAGGTTCCAAAGATAATATAAGTTACCATCTTAAGAACTGTTCAGCGCAATATGTACCTGGCTGCCACCTTAACCCTTGGCCTACAATTCACGGAAAAAACGGAATTAATCGAAAAATCTAAACCTCCCGTTAACGGAAAAAACGGAATGACAATCAATATCAGTTATCGCGGGGTCAAAAGAGCAAAAATTCATATTTTTTCGCTAATATCACTAATGTTGGATGTAATTTATCAAAAAACGGCCGAAATCCGCGTGATCGTGCGCTATCGTGCACACGCGCCGTCTCTATGTGCGTCGCTGTAAAAAATGTGATATTTTGCGATCTTTTGGGGTTGATTTGAGGTTAATTTGACTTAGTTATGAAAAATATAGCATTAGCTTAGCAATCCGGACCAGCCAAGCTATTGACTAGGGTCAAAATACTACAGGATGTTGTTGATCGTTGAACCGGAAGTGACTTAGGAAGATCCGTCTATTTTAGCCAAAATCAGCATAATGGTGGCGATTCGAGAGAATACATTTGCAATGAATGAAAAAAAAGAAAACATCTCTTCAATCCACCAGATCTTTCTTGTATGTTAAAACGATGAATTAAAAATATGCCAATTTGTTACCCAAACAAAAAAATTGGGACTGGTAGTCCAAGGGTTAAGTGCGCAATGCATTCTGTGTCATTATTCCAGACAGTCGGAGCGGTGAATGCAAGTCAACTACACGTTCACTCGTCTCCTAAACTATCTTCATTATTGTGCAGCATTGCAGTGCCAGTGTGCGTCTTTGATTACTGTAAGTGCATTGTTTAGTTCAGTGATGCCTGCTGACTGTCATTTCTGTATGCTGTTTCTCTATGTTTATTCCGTCGCTGTGAAAAACATCCTTTTTTCACATAAATAAAACAATAAAACGACAGGATGGGTCCCCGAGTAGCTGAATAAAACAATAAAAACGACAGGGTGTGATCGATACATACCACACTGGCGTGGTGGACACAGGTTTTTGGTCAAAATAAAACAAAAAACAAAGTCTCTCCTGAACAAGGTCAACAGTCAGTCACACACACACAAGTCAGGGAGGGCATGGAGTGCAGGAGGGGAAACCTCACTCAGACACTGTGGGCTCCATCTTGCGCCACTTACCCCTTATCCCTAAACTTATTTGCCATTTTTTACTATCTTAAAACATTTAAAAATAGTTCAACTAGCTACATCTACACGTTGTTAGCTTGTCAGTAGATGGGCTATTTGTACTATTTTAAAATAGTTAAAAATGGCAAATAAGTTTAGGGATAAGCGGTGGCGCAAGATATATAGGGCTCACACACACACACACACACACACACACACACTCAGTCAGTGTCACTCACTATGCCACTCACTATGCCACTCACTCTGTCACTCTCTCTGTCACTCTCTCTGTCACTCCCTCCTCCTACAGTCTCTTCCTCTTCACCCTCCTGCTGGGCTTCCTTTATATAGAGCTTTTTGCTCTCTGCAGAAGGGGGGGATCTGAGCGTGAAGGCTCCAGATTGTATGCGGTGGCGCGTCTCTTTGGGCTCTACGCCATGCCTTCTGTTGGACTCAAGCTTTTCCTGACACCGCTGCATGATTGCTGTCAGACGTGTAGAGCGCCACTTGGGCTTGATGGCTTTGAATGACGTCTTGTCCTTGTCGCTGTATTCGTCACTGACGAAGTTGGCGTCGGCTCCTTTAAGGTGGATCAGGTCCTCCGCGCTGAGGAATGTCTCTCCCACCTCTTTTCTCTTTTTGTAGAGCTGGGTAAACGTAAGGAAAAGAGCAGGTTAGACTTTTAAAGCAATACAAAAAAACATGCTATGCTAGGGGTCATTTTAACATTTACTCAGGCATAAAATAATAATAAATTGAGACATTTAGGACACTTAATCCAGAGCAATTTACAGTAAACTAGAAACCTCATAAATACAAATTAACTTTTGATCATCAATGACTATTTCTAAGAGCCAAGAGTATAATATGTACAGTGATACTATAAGTAAACTAACTGCTGTCTACATAATGTGCTAGGTAAATTACACATTTTAGCCTATATTACTGTTATCAGACACTTTTTATTTTAACCATCTTAGATTAATAATTGACAACATCCTTTTTTGGGGGAAATAAAATAAAATCAAACAGAAATTGAAAAAAAAAAAAAAACACAGCTCCATACGTATTAGGACAATATCAAGGAGAAACAGACAAAGGGACGAAATATGTATTATGTTTGAATCATTCTAGTGTTTGGTGCAATAATCCATTGACACGCATTATTGTGTACATAATATGTACACAATAATGCTTGTCAATGGATTATTGTGATTATTAAGGGCGTTGATATTATTGACGCTGTTACTGCAGTTCCAAATCCTGTCAATAGATGGCAGTCAGTCACTCACAAATACCTCCCTCATAGACCTCACTGCACTAGAGGTGACACGTTTACTTCCTGTTTATCCTCCATTCACTTCTGAGTCATGGTGTGAATACAAGCAATGTGTACAAGGTCCCAGAGTTGTTTTCTGCGTCCCAACCTTGGAGCAGATTTATTCGTGAGTGTGATACAGTGATACACATGTGCACATGTGGATTGTTTCAGAGTGTAAAATATTAGTTATTGAGTTTCACTGAAGAGAATTATTGTTGTTTATGTTGCCACATCTCACAGTTACTCTATTTGTTTAATCATTGCTGCGCTGGTAATGATAACCTATGGTGGATGTCCTTTCTGGACTCTTGAAAATATAATGTAGAACAGTATTGGATTTGTATTTACATTATTCCCACTCATGCCAAATTACTTACTGTATTTTATTATGGTAAAAATGTCAGTGATATGTATTTTCTGTTTATGTGTTACAGTTTTACAATTTTATGAAGAACCTCCCAGTAAAGCCATACTTTGAGGAAAACGGTTGACTGGACCTTCATTTTGTTATCTGTCTGTCTAAGCCTTGCTAGGACGCATTTGCCAGGGCAGAACAATCAGTCACCAGAACCAAGGACGGTGTTTTCAATTAATCTAACATGGTTAAAGGACCACTTCACAACCTATCTTGATATAATAGGTCCTCACTAATAATCATGATTTTTCTTTTTTTAAAGGCTCATATGAGGGCTGTGGGCAGTTCAAAAACCCATCCACCAGTGACAGCGTTAGGCAGATTTTCTTTTTGAGTGGTGAAACCACTCCAAGGAACAGCTTTGGGACCATGTTACTATGTTTAGAGTACCAATAGGGGGTGCTGTTGCACCACTCGCTTCAAACTGGTCTGTTTTTTAAACAATATTTCACTTTTGTTTCTCTTATCATGAGAACGATGGCTTCCATTTTCGCATTGCAACGTTTCATGACTAGAAAGCCTGCCGTTTCTATTAGCTTGGATTCCCCGTCGATGTCACTGGTGGACTGGTTTCTGAACTGCCCACAGCCCTCCTATGAGACAGACTGAGTAGGGAAAAAAAGTGCCATTTTATCATGATTACTGAGGACCTATTACATAAAGATAGGTTGAAAAGTGATGAAGTGGTTCTTTAAGATAGTTTTAGTTACGTGTTGGCATAGGGAGGGGGTGGTTCTGATCAAATGATCAAATATCTAAATACTGCATGGGGTACTCCATTATGCCCAAATAGTTCAAATTGCCACTAGGGCTGCACGATTAATCAATTTAAATTGAAATTTTCCATGTAAAAAAATGAAAATCAACAAATCGTTTTTCACTTTAACTAGGGTATTTACGTAATCTCTCTCGCACTCATGACCCACAGGCTACCGTAGCCTCCTGCCGCGCAGAGATAAACGTTGAAAGAAAGGAGTTAACAGGGAGAGTTAACGGAGAGTGACAGGAACGAGGATGCACAAGTTGTAGGCTACAAATGGATGATCTGCAAGCTCACAACGTGTCACCTCCGCAACAAGTTGTGAGCTTGTAGATCGGCTATTTTCAGTAGCACGCGGAAATATGGAGGATGAGACGTTTAGAAACGTAATTTGCCAAGTAGACCGCTGGACCAGCTGCTAACAGAGCTGCTACCTTTAAACAGAGCTTAAATCAGATTTTTTTTCCCTGTATACTATTTACATAGTCCTGAGAAAAGAATGCTGCCATTTGTCCCAAAGTGACTGCAAAGAATTGCTTCTATTTGTTTAAAGAAAAAAGCTTTATGTACTGTATATAACAATGCAACATGGCTCCGTTTACAAAATGCTGTACCCCCTCCATCTGTATATTCTTTCCTCATTTTCAACTGTTTTTATTGTATTGTACTTTGAATTGAATTGTGTCCTGCAGCAGAGCAAGTCAATAACTCACCCGATCCCGTCGGCTGGTCATTAGCTTCCTCCGTTTGACTTCCTCCTGTGTCCCGGCCAACTCGATCTTGTTCTGTTGCTTCAGATTCTCAAAGGCCCTGTTACAGGCTTCTAGTGAATGACAAATGACAACAAAAATGCATTATGATCTCTAAATGTATTATATTAAGGCATCTCAAAAGGATGCTGATAGAAAGTAGCAGCCAAAATGTAAACTGTCAAACTAAATGGGGTTACTCTGACGAACATTTTCTGTTTATTGAGAGCAAGAAGAGACAGGGAGACCCCTATTATTTAGCAAACGCATACAGACATGATTACTATTTGAATAGAAAACTAACCTATTTAACCAAAAAACACACCAATATTACATTTTGCAATATTTGATGGTCAGTGTGCCATCTTTAACTGTGTCAAATCAACACTAATCTACAATTTAGGCATTTAGCAGCTGACACTTTATCAAGAGTGATTTACAGTAAGCAAGGTAAAGATACATAGAATGCAGAGACAGTGTAGTGCCTCAGTAAACTAGGATCACATGGTAAGCCAGGTGACCAAATTGTTAAAATTACCACTTTAATGATGCTGCAGTCACACAGGATCAAGCAAGCGGTAGACAGCAAAATATTTTAACATTGATTCAGTCTGCCGTTACCGTGGCCAGTTCTGGCTGCCGTGCCGTCCTGTTCCGTTTACCGTTCTGCTACCATCCACTAAAATGACTTGCCAAACTTGCCGTCTGCCTGATCCCATGTGAATGCAGCATGAGTCCCCAAATAAATGTGATGTTAGACTTACTCCTGATCAACTGGGTGCCCCAGTCGGGCTCTGTATCCCTGATCGCTTGAATGACCGCCTTGGTGATCCTTTCATTGTGATCATTCCTGAAGCTGTGGATAATGACACTTTTAAGATAACGCTCATACAGAAATATAATTTAAATACAAATTGCCATTGGCTATAGGTTTTGTTATTTCACAAAACGGAGGCATTTCAGAGGTAAAAACAAAACGTACAAGTCAGTTGGCTGGACGTGCCAGTCCGCCCCCAGCTCTCGGTAGGTGTCCCGGACAGCGGCCTGTAGGGACATTAATACAGTGGTGTCTAATCATGCTTCATGGAGAGGGCATAGATATCAGTACATGCTTAATGCCATTATACATGGATAATATTGGACATACTGTTATATAGATGATTGAGGATCCCCCATGCAGATCAGCTCAATGTGCACACATCGTTTTCTCACTCAACAATAAACAAACCAACGTACAGTAGCCTATACAGTAAGTGTATACAGGGTATTTGCATAAGTCACAATTTAATGACTTTCAAGACCTTTTCAATACCCACATAAGAAAGCAGAAAACATGAAAAAAGACGATCTACAAGCTCACAACGACTCCCAGTTTGAGGCGTTGTGGCTAGCTTGTAGGTCAGCTACTTTCAAACATTTGAGGAACAGAGTCAAACTAAATGTAACGCCTACAATTCCAAGTGCTTGTCAGGTAAAATATGAATATTCTGGGTAGGGTCACGGCCATACATTTATACAAGGGGTTCTAGAGTTGTACAAGCTTGTAGATCGTCTAATAAAATAAGAAAAGAGCAGAGCTAAATAGCTTGAACTTTATGGAAGTTTAATCTGCAACACAATATGTAGTGGGGCGTCCATGCTTAATTTCTCTCAGATATTAGGGGTCCTTCATGGCCTGAAAAATGTTGAGGATAAAGATAAATAGGTAGATTAAGTACATACCGACAACTCTAGGGGAATCTTTTGGCTGGCAGGAGGAGGCGTTTGCAGGATGGATGCCTCCATCCTGTCCAGCCTCTCAGTCACCCCTGAAAAGCCCTCCTTGACGGCGCTGGACAACTCCTTGACGGCATCCGTCTTGGGGAGATGTGTTACCGCTCTACAAATGTGAGGGGAAAATAAATAAGTTAGGATTTAATTACTTACTAGTCAGTGAACTCAACCATGAAGCAACATGAGCATGAAGCAACATATGAACATGAAACACATAAGACATTGCTTCAAAATTAATGTACACAAGGGTACTAACCCCTAACCCCGTTTCATGTATTTTTCAGAATGGACAAAAAGTTTTTGAGTGTCCGTGGGTCTGTCTGTCCCTGGGTCCGTCTGTCCAAGCACGGAAATAGAGTTTGTTCACCAAGTGTAACTGTTGCACAGCCTAACACACAGACGACAGGCCAGGGAGGAGGGCTTATACAGTACAGTAGCCTACAGTATAAGTACAGTACAGCACCACTCACTTCAGACAAGTCTGATTTTTTCAATACAGAATGAGATCATATCGACATTGGTTAGCAGCCATAACAGCAATTAATTATATCGGATATCACCCAAAATGTCTCATTGGCAATGGTGGAAAGTAACTAAGTACAGTACTTCAGTACAATTTTGAGATGTTTGTACGGCCACTACATCTCAGAGCCAAAATGTGTACTTTTACTCCACTACAATCATTTGATAACTTTATTATAGTTACTTTTGAGATTTAAATTTTGACTAAAAAACATACATTAACCACCCTATATACACATTTTTGGCCATTTGAAAATAGCAGACCTACAAGCTCACAATGTGTTGATGCATTGTGAGCTTGTAGAGCGGCTATTTTCAAAAGATTTGTACACATTTAGAACTTGGGAAAATGGGACATTCTGCAATAAGAGTACTCTTACTATTAGTACACTTTGATGCCAATACTGTGGTACTTTTAATTGAGTATTTTGAATACAGGTCTATGGTCATCATCATCATCTTTATGATTCTGATTATAATGCATTGTCCACTCATTTTGTATGGCTGTGGCAAAAAAAAATATTTTGACAAAAATGTCCACCACACAAGCCAGCCACTGCAGCCAGCATACCAGACCGCATATCAACTATTCCATAGCCTTATGATGAACGAACATGCAATGAAACGTGCAGCTTGTGGATACCATGGTTTACTGGCTGTACAGTAGGATCTGTAGAAAAAGCCATACTGCTCCATTGCATGTTCTGATAAGGAACATATTCATTTTAGTTTGGCAACATTCAAAGCGGAGTGTAAATAATAAAATGAACCACGCGCTAGAGACCTGCAAGACGGGGCCCTTACCGGCCCGTCAAAACGGGCCGGGGCCGTCTCTGTCCCTGACCAATGGGCCGTGGGCCGGGCGGGCTCACGTATATTAATTTTCCGATGTGAATTTCACCTGGACTTGCTTCCGCAGCGCGCTGCTGTCTACTCCATAGTGACGTGACACTAACCCCTCCACAGTCCACACACACAAGCACACTAAAATCTGGCCAAAACTATAAAGACTTTGTTTTACATTCTATCTCTCTCGCTCCGCGCCTAAACTCTCGTCCTCTCTCTCTCCTAATTATTATGCAGCGCAGCTGTACACACACACACACACACACACACACACCGAGTACTAAGTAGCCTAGGCTACGGCTCTCCTGACAGAATTCATCTCAGGAGATCCGCAGCAATAAAAACAAATTAAATACTGCGGGAGCAATATTACCACACTAAACAAAGTTGGATTTGGGTTTTATAATGCAGCGTGAGTCCACTTAATTGTTCCTTAACACAAAAAATGCTGGAAACGTATCCATACGCTTTATTAATATCGAACGCCGTACGCGCGAAGCGTATGTATACGTTTTATACGTTTTTTTATTGCTTACTGTACATCAACGTCCTATGCTCCAGGACACCGAAGAAAATAACAGCTTTCGTCTCCAGGAAGCTCCAATATGTGATCCGGGAGTAAAAAGCCCCTCCCTCCTGAAAAGAGGTCTGTCTGTGGCGAAGACGCTCCCTCCTCCAATGCCTCCATTACACGTATGGGTCTGCACGGCAACGGCATAGACCAACGCAGATGTCAGGGCATCTAAAATGGAGTTACCCATACTCTAGTGTCTGTGAATACACTCGATTCCCCCTCCCCTCCTGTTTCTACATGGTTTCTCCCGAGGAAGCTTTGTGGGGGGAGTCTCTTGATCGCTTTGGCAGTTTGAGTTCCCCCCCCCAGGCCCCACTGCGCCTTGCGATCGCCTTGCACCGCCGACACAGCCCTCTCTAATTCTTTCCAACGACAACTCACCGGTCTGCCGCCTCATTCTCGGAAATATAAACCCGTATATAAACCAATAATAATCTCCAACGGTCGATCGCCATTTCACGGACAGGTATACGCGAAACGAATGACGTATTCTCGAAGGACCGCCATAGGAGAAGCAGTATACATCTGACCAACTGTCTTTTTTTCGCCGTCGCGTCAGCCATGTTTGGACAAAGAAGCAGTATACTAGGCTAGCAGATATCACACCGTGGAACCCCCCCCACACTGCGAGTTGCGATCGATCGTTTTGCAGTTTGCAATGCTACTCTCATTCTCGGCAGTTGATCACCATAATCGCCATAGCGCCTTCGCCAGCCAATTGCAGTGATAAGGCGTCTGGGACGTAATCGACCCGTTTGTAATGGATAACTAATACAATCCTAAGCTGCGGAAGCCATCGTGTTGTCTGTCATTTTGTCGAAATCACAGCCAGCCTGGCTACGCTTATCGCTCCTGTGGTTCATGTCCAGACATGTCGTGGAACCCCCCCCCCCCACTGCGAGTTGAGTCGCTCCTGTGGTTCATGTCCAGACATGTCAACCTCTCAAGTCACTGTTATGCTATCAAACGATCTGTTGATTTTGTTTACTGAGACAATGATCACATATGTGCATAGAATCATCATCATCATGACGTTATCATGACAGGCAGATATAAACATAAATAAAGTATCAACTACACACTGAATGAAAGCCCTAAATGTCTAATTTTAGGAGGAAAACAAATAAAATACACATATCCCATATACTGTTTGTCAATACTAGACTATTGAATCCATTTCATTTATAAAATTCTCTTTTTCAGAGAGAACTTTAGCCCATTCTGACCTGAGATCAGATTCATACGAGGTTTCCACTGGACACACACTGGTCTGATTAGAGAAAGCATGGACCTATAGAACTATTATTCACAAAATAAGGCATATAGCGACATGTACATACTATATACCGTATGAAACAGAAGACTCTCTGCTTTCATAAGAAAAAAACTAATACTGTAATAATAATAAAAATCACACCCATGTGAAGTGAGCAGTGCAATGTTGTGAAGTGAGCAGTGCAACATTGCACTGCTCACTTCACAGGGGTGTGATTTTCATTATTATTACAGTAGAAGTATTTTTCTTATGAAAGCAGAGAGTCTTCTGTTTCATACGGTATATAGTATGTATAGGCCTTATTTTGTGAATATTTAGTTGTCAGTTCCTTGTCTTGTCTAAAATACTCTGAGGATTTCAGAAAATGCATGGACCTGAAGAACCATTATTCACAAAATAAGGCCTATAGCGACATGTACATACTATATACCGTATGAAACAGAAGACTCTCTGCTTTCATAAGAAAAATACTTCTACTGTAATAATAATAAAAATCACACCCATGTGAAGTGAGCAGTGCAATGTTGTGCAACATTGCACTGCTCACTTCACAGGGGTGTGATTTTTATTATTATTACAGTAGAAGTATTTTTCTTATGAAAGCAGAGAGTCTTCTGTTTCATACGGTATATAGTATGTACATTTCGCTATAGGCCTTATTTTGTGAATAATAGTTCTTCTGGTCCATGCATTTTCTGAAATCCTCTCTGGTGGGCGCAAGCTGCATTCAATAGCCAATTACTGACAAACTATACATGGGACCATGTGTATTTGTTTTCCTCCTAAAAGTAGACATTCAGGGCTTTCATTCAGTGTGTAGTATGTATATGATATTATTTGTGTTCATTTTTATATCTGTCTGTCAATGTCTGTCAACTTCAACCTTCCATATCTCTGCTGTTTTTTCAAGCGAGCAGCGTGCCTTCAAAAGCAGGTTTTAGAAAAAGGTCAATATCTCCAGAATGGAAGATGGTAGAATCATAATTTTTTTTTAAAATTGAAGTGGACATGTTTGGCCTACTTTTTATTTATGCGATGTGATTCTAGCTATAAGAGGCCCCTCGCTGTGGGCCCCTAAAAAGTTCAAAAGTCCAATGTTAATCGCTTAGCACCAGCAAGCCTGAGCAAATAGAAAACTCTAGCATACAATGTGTTAATGTGGGTTTATCAGAGCGATATAGTGCAGCTGTGAGTTATAATTAGTAGCTGCTGCTGTTGCGTCCGCGGCCGTGCACCAATAGAGCGACCGGCGGCGGCACTTACATAATATTAAATAAAAATATGTCGGGCTTCGTTTCTGGACTCAACGGGCTTAGGGCCGGACGGGCCTTAACTCCACGGGCCCGTGCAGGGCTCTACCACGCGCTAGGTCTAAAGCGGCCTGCACCCATCTTAACGCATGATGAAACAGCAGGCAGGTGCACACATCATGGAAGAAAAACATTTTGGACAATGAAGCAAAAAGCACACACTAGTGAAAGACAAATTTACCTCCACACATCAGCGCGAGTCGGAGTGGCGTTGAGGTTCGCCTGTGAGCGTGGCCGGACACGGACAGGTGTCTCCTGGTTTGTCCCTGCAGTTCGCCATTGCTCCTTTCTCCGGGCGGGCGGGTTTGTTGGAGATGTTACGGAGGTAGAACGGCTTCTGCTGCGAGAGCGAGACCGCCGAGTCTGAGCCCTGGTCGTCTTTTTTCTGGCACGACCCCTTTCCTCGTCCATATCTAGACTATAACGCTAGCTAGCCTATTATTAATATCACCTCTAAATGTCGACTGTCGATAGTGAGCGGTGACTCGGTGAGCGCCGGCAGTGAAAGAAAGAAAGAAAGAGCGCGCTAACACGTTCGATATTCGTGCCTGTTGAGCCAATCACTGCCACCAACGTCACACAGTCAATCATAGTATGACCACACATCCAATCACATTAAAGCGGGACAAGGCGGGACTGTACTGATGCACTCTGGGTGTTTACCGGGTTGCCAAAACCACCTTCCATTTCAAAGTATTTTAGACACATAGGGCTATTGGGGGGAGATTTTGTTTTTAATATCGAACCTGGTAACCATCTAGTTTTAACTTGCACTTGTCCAGTCCAAAAGGAACATGCATTGCTGGCTGATTTGTACACTTTGTAATAGCCTTATAGGTCACATATCCAATTAAATTGTTGAAAGCATATACAATGATATATATATATATATATATATACAAAGTTTGAATATTAAACTGTGGATACTGGATATACATGATTTAGGCCATACTAGATCTTTAACTCTTTCATGTTACACTCTTACACAATTAGAGAATGTAGAAGAATGTGTTATTTTGTTCAACATTTGCCTGCTGCAGATTTTCCTAATTAATTAGAGAGACAGAGAGAATTGTGTGCGTGCGTGTGTGTGTGTGTGTGCGGTTGTAATGCACGTAACTCGAGAACCGTTCGGTCCACCGACTTCAAATTTGACACATGCGTTCCACACCCCCACAGGGAGGGCAGTGCCCGGTATCGAGTCAGTCGGACCCACGGTTTTCCAGAACCACCACAAAAAGTCTCTGGTCAGGCTCTGCCAGTGGGCCTAATGAGGCCAACTCTTTTCACCTGTGCAATTTCCAGCCAGTCTTCACACAGGCACATACACAGATCTCTGTGTGGGACACCGTCTGACAGTTAAAACGGGTGCTATGACAACGTTTATCATTAGGTGCCCAAGTTGCATCGTTCCCAAGTAGGACGGTGGCCGACTGCGACGGGCACGTACAGGTCTATTTTTTTTAATGTCCAACACAAGCCAGCATGGCAATGAACCCTGACAACGCATAAGCCTCTTGCCGAAGCTTGTGCAATTATTCCACCTCTGCAAGAACAAATGGGTTGGCTAAATTGTCAACGGTCATCTATAGTCAATTAGTAATCTATTATTATCTATAGTAGTAAGCCAAAGGGGTGGAGCTATCTCCTATCTTCTGCAGCGTGTGAGGCAGCTTAATATACTAAGTAGGTGCATCCCCGGGACATGACCCTATAGTACGACACATGGATTAAACCTTTGATGCTGGATTCCAAGCAGGGCCAGGAGGCATTATTTCTTTGGTATGATAAGGCTGTACTGTATCAGCAGCATATCAAATCAAAGCCCTTTTCACTGTTTGGCACTGAGGCTTTAATTAAGGCTAAACAAATGCATGTGCCCGCAAAGGTTGCCTGCTCTCCTAAGCTATCGAAACACACACAGGGGTGGCAGGGATAGAGTGACCGGATAGGAACGCGAAGTTTCCCAGTTCAAACCCAGGCTTCCTCAGTGTCGAAGTGTCCTTGAGCAAGCTCTGAACCCCAATTCCTCCCGATGTAATTGGTGCCTTTCATGATATATATGTTTTCCTCGATCCGGCATTGGTGTATGAATGTGTGTGTGAATGGATGAATGTTGCACAATCTATATGTAAAGGTGCATGTGTGGATGTGTGTGTGTGTGTGTGTGTGTGTGTGTGTGTGTGTGTGTGTGTGTGTGTGTGTGTGTGTGTGTGTGTGTGTGTGTGTGTGTGAATGGATGAATGCAATGCACAATCCATGTAAAGGTGTGTGAATGTGTGTGTGAATGGGTGAATGTAATGAACAATCTATGTGAAGATGTGTGGGTGAATGAATTAAATGTACATTATGGGACTCATGGGAGCCCATAATGCTAGAGGCCTCAACATCAAGGTTTCCCGAGGCCACCTCATACATGCAGGCTTCTTCACCAACTGTACAGTAGAAGCTCTTTAACAGTTTGAAGGGGTTTACGGCACACAGGCATGACTTCAGTGGCCTGTCAACCGGCTGGATACAGATTGTGCAGGGGTCTTAGTCATCCATGAGCATGCAGAGGACATATTTTATCTCCTTCTGACTGACTTCAATGAGCCAACAGGGACTAGCTGGGAACCAAATTCAACCAATAATGCTCTGAGTCTGAGCCCTGCTTGCCTAATCTGTACAGTAGGCTATGCACATTATGCAATTCGGCTCGCCGAGAGTAACGAGAAAACATATAGGTCTCCTCAAAAATGGACACTCCTAAAGGTCAACAGTCACCCAAGAGGCTTTGAAGCGACCTTTGGGCCTTAAAAATCATTAAAATATTTTTAAAAAATCATTTTGTTTCAGGCAGGACACTTTTTCATATTTGAAGGATGCCAAATCCGATGAAACGGGTCTCGTGTCTCTCCGACACTTCTAAGTGTCGACCACCGAAGACTAGACACGACATTCGGACTGCGCCGATTTAAAAAAAAGAAATTTGTTTCACACTTGTTCTGACTTACTTTTTGACGCTGAATCTGATATGCTTGGTGTTGTATAGCCACACTGGAACAGTAAGCAGCTGCAGCTGCTCAATTTGTTTGATTCCTAGGACCTTTTGTTGATCAGGCAAGTCTGACTGTGAGTGTGTGTGTGTGTGTGTGTGTGTGTGTGTGTGTGTGTGTGTGTGTGTGTGTGTGTGTGTGTGTGTGTGTGTGTGTGTGTGTGTGTGTGTGTGTGTGTGTGTGTGTGACTTCCGTTAATCTCCATATGTATAACCATTCTAGTCATACTGTTTAAACAAAGCTGGTGAGAAATGACCAAAAGCTGACTAGCTGCTATATAGACAAATTTCAGAAAGGTCATCAGCTGGTGCACTGCCGCCAATACCAGTGTGCAGCAGCATTTAAGCTAGGGTTTCTATTAAAATAATAAGGAATGGCAAGTGAAAGGGTATTAGGAGGACTGTACTGGTCAAATGACGTGATCAACTGCACAGTTCCCTCGCCATTTGTGGCTTAAAGTCGGAGGTCACCCATGACACCATGACCCAAATGGCATTGAGGATTCACATGACTTCACTTGGCATATCTTTCAACTGTCTTCCAGGACATTCTTCCCAAAACATTGCAGCTCATCATTTGTCTGTAGTTAGATCGACGTATGATCGACCACACAGAGTTGGAAGTGGACTACAAAATAATTTACAGGCACATACAAAATATGTGCAGGTGCCTGTCTGTGTTTTGGTAAATGGCACCATCATAATATGATCCCATCCCAGTCTCCTACCTGCCCAGAGGGGTTTGAAAATGTCTGTCTGTCTGTCTGTCTGTCTGTCTAGATATATAACGACTGGCTGCAAGCTTTCAACAAACTCAGGATATGCATCAGAAATGTTCGTATTCTAGAAGAATCCTAAAACCGGAAATTAGGGTTTCTTGCTATCTTCACCCTCAGGTCATTTTCGGAACACAAACATGACAAAAATAAAATTACGCTCATATCCTAGTATAATATATTGTTCCAGGGTGTATATTGAGTTCATATTTTACATAATATGCCGCATATCAACAAACTCAGGATATGCATATATATATATATATATATATATATATATATATGCAGCGCGGCAGCATATGCTGCTGTCTACTCCATAGTGACGTGACAATAACCCCACCACAGTCCACACACACACTAAAATCTGGTCAAAACTAGCTTTCTTTTACATTCTATCTCTCTCGCTCCGCGCCTAAACTCTCGTCTTCTCTCTCCACACACACACATACACACACACACACACACACAGTCACACACACACACACACACACACACAGAGGCGCAACACAGACCGAACGCGGCGCCGCCGAAAAATCCGTCCCACCCGTCCCCCCCATTCCCCTAGGGGAGGGGGGGATGGGGGGGTCAAACCACCAAAAAACGTGTGGTTATGGTTAGGGGTCGGACTACAGAGGGGTCGTTCCAGTGCCTCTCCACACTACCCAAAACCCCCCGAAATGCACATACAAAACTGCATTTTGTTAGTCATTAATTACCTGCAACCTGTCTGTGCTTGGTTTTGGTGGTCCACTGGTCACGTCCCGTCACGGCTCTCCCATGTGTGACAAAACGTTCTTTAGTTTAACCAATGACCAACATCCGATTGACTGTCTGCAGCTCCTTCTCTTAAATAGGCTAAAACAGCCATGTAATTGTTCGTTGCATTTTACGCTTTAAGTTGTAACTTGTACTACTGGGCGAAAAAGTAAGTAACCGCACGATAATCCATATAACCATATCCATGATCCAATACATTCGTACGGTGGACGTCAACATCATTTCACACGGATGAATAGCAGCCCGGATCTAGAGTAAACCGGATATGGTGTTTTAGAGGCGGGACAAGAGCGAGGATTCTATTAAAAGGCAATACATTAAAAACAATAACTAGAAATCCCATGTCATTAATGACATTGAGGTTGAGGCTGAGGGATTATAACATTTTGATATGTCACATCTCGTTATGAGTCAATGGATTAATTTATTCATTTGCATGCTGACAGCTAGAATTACACAATCACAGCTAGAAATGGTTGCATTACATGTAAACCACCACCAGTCGTCGCACTTGAGTTTTCAGAATGCAATTAAATGAATACAAAACAAAACAAAATATCTCTCAAAAACATTTATTGGATTTAGCAGCAGTGCCAGGCACTGGCAGTGTGGCACATGTAAACATTTCACATTTGGAAAGTGCTCTTCAAGTTACATTACACATGTAAACATTTCACATTTGGGATATTTGGAAAGTGCTACAAAAAAACAAAGTGCAGCAAAAATAGAGCATTTCACTCTTCAAGTTACATTACACATGTAAACATTTCACATTTGAGAGATTTGGAAAGTGCTACAAAAAACAAAGTGCAGCAAAAATATTGAGCATTTCACTCTGAGAGACTAGTTACCAGACAGAGAAGACACATGTTGCAAATACAAGTAGGCATTCATTAAATATCACAATTTGATATAAACGGATGCAATGTTGTAAGTGTTTAGTCTAATAACATTGTCATCTTCAAGTCAGCTTTGTGACATCTTCAAGTAAACATCATGTGGATGAGCAAGACAAGACAGTGTGGTTCCAATATGATTCAAATAAGGGTCCTAAATTTTGTAGAAAGCGTCCAATTTAGAATGCAACATGCAATGCAACCTCCAAGTACCGTGGCAGACAGTGTGGTTCCAATATGATTCAAATGTCACGCTATACAAATGAGCCAAATGTGTGTAGGCGGGTTTCGTTGTGTGAAATGAATTGTTGGGCAATATGTTTTGTTTTCACCATGTCAAGTTTGTCTTTATGCACATGGCATACAATAACACTGTTCAGTCTTTCCTGTTTCATGGTGGATCTGAGCCATGTTTTGAGCCTTCTCAAGGCAGAGAAGGTCCTCTCCGCCTCACATGTGGACGCTGGCACCACTACCAACAGCCTAACCAGAGCCTCGACTTGTTTAAAGAGCTCCCGTACCCCCGGCTTCAGCCCCTCAAGCACGGCAGCCGCCTCCCCACTGCAACTGAACTCATATTCATTGAAAAATAAAGGCAACTGATAAGAAAGAGCCTCCTCATCAAGCTCAGGGTATTGATCGACCACATCATGCACCTCCGCAGTGAGGAGCATATTCTCCAGTTGCTGCAAAGTCTTAAAACTGTCCTGGTCAAAGCGGTCAGCAATTTGAACATCCACTTTATCTAAGACCTGGAAGAACTCTACACGGTAGTAATCAATTGCTTCCACAGCAAAGCGTCTTTTGTTTGGCACCTCAATTGATTAGACTTTTAGAGAGTTAACCATTGCAGTTGCCTTTTCAAACAGGGAATTATAGTGTTCGTCATTCCGTTTGCCCTGGAAAGCAGAACGCACTATGCGAACAGCATCTTGCATGCCAGAAACAGTTGCAGTTCTGGACTGCAGAGATGTGTTGAGCCCTTCCAGTTCACCTACTACAGCAGAAGCAAGTGTAAGAGCCAACACAGTTTTCCCCCGATTAAAATGTTGAAATAAGCCACTAGCAGTTGAAGCAGTATTTGAGGTACCAGTACCCATTTCCTCTAAGCCAGTGGTTCTCAACCTGTGGTACGCGTACCACCAGTGGTACTTGAGCCCCCCCCAGGTGGTACGCGGAAAATCTTCCCAAAAGATCAGGGATGCCGTGATCTGATCCACAGATCGGATATCAGGTCGATATCAGCCAAAAAACGTGATCTGGATCGGATCGGACTACAGCGAAAATGACCGATCCCAAGCACTGCAAGCACTCCACTCCAGTCCATTCCAGTACTCCACTCCAGGCCATTATTCCTCCAGCAGTGTTCATAGACTGCTACAGACACAGTCATATGGAGACAGTAGCAGACTGTGCAGGCTGCTAGGCTAACCACTAGCCAGCACTGCTGCTGCTCGCATGGGAGTATTATATATTATAAAACGAAAAAGACAGCCGAGTGCAAAAAAATAAAGGGATGGATTTGCCACCGTGGCAACTACAGCAGCAAAGTTTCAGCCTTAGCTCCATGCAAGCTAATCTTTAGCATTGATTAGCATCAACATCTTAGTAGACGAGAGAGACGGAACAGCGCAACAAGCTGACAGCTGAGCATGACGACATGCTCATGTTCTTAAAATTATATCTCCCCACAATCCCCAACAGTTTTGTTTGACAAATATGACCGCTGTTTGTCAATACTTATGTGACAGACCATGCTATGATGCTAATAACTGCTTAAGTGCTAACTGCCAACCAATGCTTAAATAGAACGGACATCACTATAGTTACATTGTCACGGACAGACACAGTGCTGTGTAGGACAGTAGGCTACACGGTTTTTAAAGTGGGATCAGGGGTCCCCACTCCCAGCCAAATGATAGGTTCCATTTGTACACTAAGAGTTAAATTGACATTGATTTTACAATATAAACAAATAGAAAATAATAATTTGGGGTCCCAGAGATACAAATGGCTGGGTCCTTAATATTAAAATTATGTGAATTGATAGATCCATAAAAACACACAGCTGCTGTATTGGGGCAAATGAGTTTCAAAACCTGTATTCAGAATTAATGTGTATAGCCTACCTATGCTATTGATAAATGTATTAACTCAAAAAACCTGGGGATGCCTGTATGGCTCCTCATTGTAAAGTAGTTAAAGTGCCTGTTTTGTACAGCATGATTTTGGCTGACGTCTGTGAAAAATAAATAAATATTCTTAATTTCTTATTAGGAATATTTTTTTCTCCTGTGTGAACTGTGCATATATGTATATATTTTCACATAAGTTATAATGGTGGTCATATTATCATTTTGATAACAGTAGGTAGGTACCCGAAATCCATCATAAACCCGCCAAAAAAGCATCAATAACCACTAATAGCACGCGCGTGCACGTTTGGCGGTGGTGGTACTTGGAGTGATAGAAAAAATCTGAGGTGGTACTTGGTGTAAAAAGGTTGAGAACCACTGCTCTAAGCTACTGAGGACACTGCCATATTGATGAAGCACAGCCTTGATTGCTCTATGACGTACAGTAAATCTAGTTGGGCAAAGAGGTTTCAGGGTGGTCATGGTCTTATTTTCTGAAGTGGCAATTTTCTCAAAAATAGCCTTGAACTTCCCTGACTGGCCAAAGAGAATGCCTAACTGGTGGACCCAAGAAAGGGCGTCCCGAATCAGTGGGGAGACAGAGCAGGCAGCCTGTGTGATCAAGTTGACACAATGTGCACCACAATGAACAAAAAGAGCTAAAGGCTGTTCCCTCTTCAATATGGCTTGTGTGCCGTTGTATTTGCCAGACATGTTAGCAGCCCCATCGTAACTTTGGCCACGTAAACCAGTCATGGGTAGATTCAACCTTAGCAGGACATCAGTAATCATGTTAGCAATTCCGTGAGCAGTTGTGTCAGACACTGTATGAAGCCCAATGAATTCTTCATGAGGAACCAAGTGTTTGTCAACATAACGCAGGCAGATAGACTCCTGCTCTGCACCAGAAATATCTTGGGTACCATCTACTATTAGAGAAAACTGGAGAAGAGGAAGACCCTTGATTGTGTCAATCATCTCTCTAATGATAGAATTTCCCATTATTTTCAGAATCTCATTCTGTACAGCCCAACTTGTATAATTAACAGTACGTGTCAGCCACTTTTTTAACACAGGATCATCCTCTGATCTAAGCTTTAACAGCTGATAGAGATTTCCAGATTCAGTAGTGTGGCCTCTAAAGGCTTGACCCTGCCTAGCAAGGTACTGTACTGAGGTAATAATCTTGTTTAAGCAATGCCTTGCATCCTCTTGTTGTTTTGCCCAAGCACTGGACAACTGTACAGTGACAGGATAAGACTGATCTGCTGCTACAGCATGAATATGACACTGGGTTCTCTCATGAGCTCCAAATTTTCCTATGGCCTTTTTCCAGTTTGTAAAACCTGCTGTTACAAAAGCAGGTTCTGTTTTTTGACCAGAGGATGACCTGTTTCCAGTATACAAGTTGGAACAATAGAAACACAAGACACCGTGTACAGACGGCCTGTAAGTTAACCACTGGTAATCGTTAAACCATTTCTGTTGGAATGATAAGACCCTGTTTGGAAGAATTTGTTTTTCTATGAATTTCACATGTGGATGATATGGCTTGGTACCATCACTGATATCAGTATCAGTCAAATCTGCCTCCCTGGACTCTGTTCTGCAGCCAGCATCTGGTCTCTCCTGGGTCCTCCTCTGGAAACTGGTCTCTCCACGGTGTCTGGCTAGCACAGGGATCTTTGATCTCGGGATCCTGAGGTCAACCACTGGTGCCTGCATACAGTATATGAATGAGAAAACTATAACAAAATAAAAATAAAGAAAACACTATTCATCTATATAATGAAAATGATACCTACTTTCTTCTGTAGACCCTCCTCTCTCCGCTGTGTCTCCAAAGCTGAGGGACCTCTAGACAGAGTAGACTCTGGGGCCAGCAGTGAACCTCTGGTGCCTGCAGAATAGGACAATACAGATACATGTATCACTAAACACTCAAATTGTGAAAATGGAATTAATCCATTTAGACCCGAGGACAATTCTACAAATCCTAGAAGTGTTGAAAAAACCTATGTCAGTCGTTCTCAAACATTCATGTCAAAGACCCCAAAATGTATATGTAATTGGCCACGACCCCCATCTGAAAATATGTTGTTCCAGGGACCCCCTAGAGGCAAAGAGGTGCTAAAAACATTCGCTCTGAAAGAATATATATACACACATTCAAAGATTTGTGGCACATTTTCAAAAATAGATCTATTCGTAGCACAGCACTGAGTGCCGCACTACGAGCTTGTAGATCTGCTATTTTCCAATAGCTAAAGTATAACATGATGCTTAAAACACCAAAAGGGGCTCCCGTCCAGAATGGGTTAATACCTACTTGTATTTGTTTGATGTGGTCTCTTCTCTGATGAACTGGAACTGGTCTCTCCATGGTGGCCAACATCTGCTCTGGCAAGCAATGGGATCTCTGATGCCTGCATATATTAATGAGAAAATTAAAAACAATATATATATATATATACAAACACTATTCATCTATATAATGGAAATTAAACCTACTTTCTTCTGTAGACCCTCCTCTCTCCCCTGTGTCTCCAAAGCTGAGGGACCTCTAGACAGAGTAGACTCTGGGGCCGGCAGTGAACCTCTGGTGCCTGCAGAATAGGACAATACAGATACATGTATCACTAAACACTTACAACATTGCATCCGTTTATATCAAATTGTGATATTTAATTAATACCTACTTGTATTTGCAACATGTGTCTTCTCTGATGTCCTGGAACTGGTCTCTCTATGATGGCCGACTCTGGCCAGAAATGGGATCCCTGATCCCAAAGCAGAGGGACGTCTGGGCTCTTGGGCATCTGCACCAATGTCTGTTGTAATGAAGTTAAGACAGTTAACTGAGAATTCATGATGAACTACTGGATTCTGTAACCTCTGTTCTCTCCATGGACTCAATGATCCAGCTAGGACTTGTACCTGTGCTGTGGCCTCTGGTCTCTCCTCCTCCCTCCTCATCCAAAATGTAGATAGTATTTGCATCTAGAGATGGGACAATGCACAATATTATTGTTTGCAACTATAAAAATGCTCTAAATTTGTATTATAGTGAATCCCTTACTCTCTGTATCTGCTGAACTCTGTGTCAAGTCTGTGCTCTGGACACTAGGACTTGCATCTGGTCTCTCCGTGGCACATATATAATTTGCATCTAGGAGCAGGACAATGCACACATTTAGACATTTAGACTATCACAACACAATAATTAAAATTACCCCTACTCTCATCTGTAGACTCTGGCAGCTGCTCCTGAGACTCTGTGTGGCTCTGCAGTGGGTCTGCTGTGGTCTATGGAAATGGCACAACAAGTTGAACGTTGACATGAACACTTTATTCAAGGACTTAAACAACGTATTTGTAATTTGTAATTTGTAATTTAGTTTCTTCATTTCTAATTTCACGTGACGCTTCTTCATGTTCAACCTTCCAAAGTTCCCCACACACACACACACACACAGATACTGTGATACTAGGCTAATGCTTTAATCATGAACACAAGTACAAATGTAGGCTAGCGAAGACTATAATTAGCATAATACGCTAGCCAAGCTACCGGTAAGCTACAAACTTTACATCCACGTGCCGCACGTGCGACGGTCACGGTGCAACAATTAGTTTGTTAAACATATGATATAGCTAACTTACATGCCGTCATTTAACCTGAGAAACAGAAGCACTGTAAGCACACATGACATCTCTGAAACTGAATTATAAATTAACACAAAAGGTTTTACTGTAGCTTTTCCATACCAAGGCAAGAACCAACGTTAAAAAAAAACACCAGGTAGAAACTACCTGGCACGCATTTCTCAACACAAGTTTCACCCCATGTGGGCCACAAATGCAAACATTCAATCAAACGCAGGTTCCTAATACTAGTTATAAAGCTTTACAAATGAAATCTACTTCATTTGCCATTGACATGTTAAATAATTCTTAATTTATTACTTACAATGCATCTCCATGTTGTGCTCGCTCGGTGCCACACTGCCACTGCTTGCGGTACAAACTGCAAAGAGGAAGTGACTGAGAGACGCTTACCTATTTTTTCATGGGAAACGGTTTGGCCCGGGAACGGGCCAAACCATTATGGGATTTACACGGAGGGGTGCACCAAATACAATCTTCAAAATATATCACGTTTATGAAAGCAGGATTTCTCCTAAAATAACTTTGGAGCCAGGGGGGATACAGGGGGGGACCCCCCAGCCAAGGGGGGACCCCCTAACTCATCTGGGGGGGACCAATGTGACGCTGGCAGGGGATTCGTCCCCTGCGTCCCTGCGGTTATTGCGCCCCTGCACACACATACTTTATGAAAAGGTTGAATACAAAATTGTGATCTTGCTGCCAGAGCAGAGGGATGTGGTGCCACCTTTAATGCGTACAACGAATGCTCAAAAAATTTGCAAATGGTCAATCTTTTGAATGGAACTCAGATCTTTGCTCCCTCCATTTTCAATTGTATGTAGTATTCACTGCAAGCTAATACTTTGGATATACATTACATGACACTTATGTGTGGCTTTGAAGTATTGGGTGTATTCATGAAGGACATTCATGACTGAACAATTCTACTAGGCCTACAGATTATCAATTTTCACCGACCTAACCTAAATAAATTATGCTCTGTCTGTAGCTCAGAATACATGATATTTCTACATTGCTTTTGTCTTAAGTCGCTGTATTAAATCTGTCACATGCTTTTTGCCAATATTTTCACTCTACAAATTTAGCACTACTGCATTTATTTATTTTGTGACATAAAAATGTTTATATAGTGCATTCAATCTACAATGCCAGATTTATATGTAGTAATTGTATAACAGTCATTCAGTCTCTGCCTGAGATGCCATTACTGATAGTTTATAGAGATTAAGTAAATAAAATATTGCATTTGGAATTTATGCTTTTCTAGCTGTTGAGTCACATTGAATACCAAACATGCCTTTGTCCTAATTATATTCGTACAGCAGGGGGGAAAAAATAGACTTGTCTGTATTAAAGCTTTGGTGTCTCCAAACAATCCTGCATTTCAGTTTGTATTTAAGGAGCATTCAAAATAGTGTGCAGAGTTTGCAGACGTCCTCTTCATTGCATGTTGGTATCGAAAATCGTAGCTTGAAATATGTCTACAGTAGCCTACACAAAACAGTGTATGTATAGGCCTTATGTATAGCCTATTTATAAAGGAGCAACACATCCCACTTATTTAAATGAGGCACTGTCTGAATTAATAGCACAAAGATATATTAAAACCAAGTATAAACTAGCTCTGTATAAATACAATAGGTGAATCCCAATTGGGAGTGTTCACCCTACAAGGTGCGGTACTAGGTAGGATAGGGTAGGGCACTGCACTGACACTACCCTATGGAGGTGGCATAGTGCACACGCAGAGGGCATGTCTGTGGATTGAGACAGCGTTCACTGGGCTGAGCTGGGCGGAGCCGAGTGGAGCTGGGCGGAGCCAAGCGGTGCCCCAGCGTTCTCGACTGGCGGCCATTGCTGTTTACACGGACTGACTGCAGTGTTGGTAAAAGTAGTTAAAACTACCTTTTTAGCCCACGGAATTTACTTTCAAGTAATTTTTGGGGAGTATTTAGTTGTTTAAACTTCATGTATGTGGTCAATTCATCATAAAAGGGCCTATTTAAAAATATCCCACAACGGCGTCGGAGAATTCAGAGAACCGTAGGTCTCGCTTTGGGGGCTGTCACCAGGGAGCTGTACCCGTTTTTACCTCTCCTTTGTCGGCGTGGGCCGGGGCGATTTCCCCCCGTTTCTCCTGCGGGGCGACGTGGTGCCCGTGTGTGATGCGGTTCGTTTCCAGTTGTTTTGTTTCCCCGGGTGTCGGGTGCAGTGTAAATAAAAGCTATTCTATAAAATATCTATTGTTATTATTACTACGTCGAATCTGATTTGGCTTGAGTCCTGACTCGTTGCAAAGAGTTTCTGAAAGGAAGGATATACCAAACTGCATATAGCCTGCCATACACTTCATAATGATAAATGTTTTTACATTTGGACAGAATACAGACTATCGTCGCATCTGCTGTTTGATTTGTATTAGCAGGCACCGATCAATCACTGATCATATAGGCTAAGTTTATTGCTATAATGTCATTTAATATAGGTATACTTTTACATTTAAACAACCACATATAGGCCTATAGCCTATACCTACTGTAAAGTGAGTATAAACTGTTAATTCAACTGAGGGAAAATAATTAATCAGAATGATACTCTTAATCAGTTAATTACATTTGCATTTACATGAATGAAAAGGTTAAACCAGGCCAACTCTCAGCTCCAAATGGATAGGCTACATTTATCACAATATTATTTTACTGTGTAATTAACACAAATCTTACAAATGCTGTCACTCAGTTATTTAATTTAGGCAGAAAATATCACTGAATAGTGTATGCAATTAATGCATTCAAAAGAGCTGAATAAATGTTTTATGGACCCATAGTAGTGATTATTATTTAATAATAATAATAATAATAAAACTTTATTTGTATAGCACCTTTCATGACATGAAATGCAGCTCAAAGTGCTTTACAGAGCAATGGAGCATTAAAAAACAAGCAGTAATGCAATGCAATACAGTGAGGACATGAATAACAAAAAATTAAAAGATCAATTAAAAGCAATGTTGTAGAAGTGGGCCTTGAGCTGTGCTTTAAAAATGTCTACAGAGGCTGCCTGACGAAGGTACAGTGGGAGCATGCCGTCGGCCCGTAGAAGCAAAAAGCTGCTTCCCCGTATTTTTTAGTTGCCATTTATTTAGGCAAAGCGAGCAGGCCAGCAGTGGAAGACCTTAGGGGGGGGGGGGGGGGGGGGGGGGTTTGGGACATATTTAGGCAGGCAGTCATGTAGGTAGGAAGGTGCGAGACCATTGAGAGCTTTATACACAAGTAAAATAATTTTAAAATCAATCCTAAAAACAACCGGAAGCCAGTGCAGTGAAGCCAAAACTGGAGTAATATGTTCTCTCATCTTAGTTCTAGTTAAAACTCTGGCTGCTGCATTTTGGACAAGTTGTAATCTGTCAGTTGTTTTCTTAGCCAGTCCTGAAAAAAGTGCATTGCAGTATAAATCAAGCCGAGAAAAAACAAAGACGTGGATTAGCGTTTTTGCATCGTCCAAAGACAAATAGGCTCTGATTCGTGCAATATTTCTAAGGTGAAAAAAGGCAATCTTGGTAACATGATTAATGTGTTTGTGTGTGATTAATTTAAGTTGTTTTGCCATACCCATTTATTTTGCCATAAATCAGATAGCTTTAAGGTACGGCCATGACAGCAATGGTAGGAAAAAATATATATAATATATTAATCATATTTGGATATTCGGTTTTCGGGGGGCCAACTGTTTCCTATATTCGGTATTCACTGCAGTTTCGGCCAATAATTTCCCTTTCGGTGCATCCCTAGTTGTATGACTGTATGTATGAGTATGTAAATAGTTCAATTCAACTTTGTAAATACAACATTTATTTATTGTTATTTTGTCTTCGGTATAAAAATGAATGAACATTGAACAAGGATACCGTATCTCAGACTCAATCATGTAATAAATAACGTCAAAATCAAGTAATTCCAGTAGAAAATTAACACAAATAAATACATAAAAAGTACATTCATTGCACATTGGGCCCTGGTGTTCCTGACCCTGCTCCAGACCCCAGTGCAGCTGTACCACTATGGTCTGGTATGGCCTCGGCTAGGCCTGGTGGTGCTGTAGGCCAGCAGTCCGGCTCCGCTCCAGAGACTTCCAGACATGGCAGTCTCACGTGATGGTGCTGCTGTAGGCCCGCCGCTGCAGGCCACCTCCTCACCCGTCTTTGGATACATGCACTCCTAAGGCAGTGGAGAATGAAGGTTTCAGAACCACTGGCTTAACAGGTTATTTGTATGGCAGTAGTGCTACAACTCAGAATTCCCTTATTGTTAAAAAAAAAAGATGGCTTTTGTGCTTGGGTAATAATTATGTTCTGTTGTGGTCCAATGATGACTTTACAACAGGTTGCCAAACATTAGAACTTGAAGTCAATACACCACATTAACACAATACATAATTTAACACAGATGAAACCATAAGAAGGTTAAAGTATTAAGTGCATTATACTATACATGGAATAAAGCTAAATATAATCTCAATGTAATGATGTTTTAGGCAGACCAGCTGAAGAAATCATGGCATTTCTGAGACTGTTCATGTTTCTGGAATATGCTTCTAAACTTGTATTCTATTGCTAGTTTGATCACTTTCACTTTAAAATAACATGAATTAATAAATTACTGAAAATAGCCAATCTACAAGCTCACAAGTCACAACATGTCGCACTGCAACGTGTTGTGAGCTTGTATATCTTCTATTTTTGGTGTGGACTTTTCTAGTCCTCTATAGCAGTAGTTCTCAAACATTTGACTGAGTGTACCCCAAAATAACTTTCATTCACGGCACGTCTGAATTACAATTTGTGTCTTACACACACAGCCAGACAGACAGACACACATACACACAACGCATGTTTAGTTTAAGCACAACGTCGGTGGATATTTTTTTCTTTGCAAGGAAGCGGGACTCAGGTTGAATCAGATTCGACCATAGACTCGACGTGGTAATAATAATAATAACAATAATATAGTGGCTGTTATTTGTGGTGCACTTAGTTGACATTTGGGGGGGTGGAACGGTTGGGGGCGAGTTGCATGTGGGCTGTGGGTGTCCACAGTGGATTCGACATTTGGGGGGGTGGAACGGTTGGGGGCGAGTTGCATGTGGGCTGTGGGTGTCCACAGTGGATTCATGTCATGCACGTGGATCGTTTCGTTCCGTGGGAGGGACGGGGGGAATCGCTTCGGCCTGTGCCGACCGGGGAGAGGTGGTGGCGGGTGCATCAGCATCTCCTTGCTGGCAGCCCCCGGGGCGAGACCTGTGGCTCTCTGGATTCTCCGACATCGTTGTGGGATATTTTTGAATGGGCTGTTTTGTGATTGATTGACCGCATGTATGAAGTTTAAACAACTGAATACTCCGCTAAAATAACTTGAAAGTAAGTAATTAAGTTATTTAACTTACTTCCGACATCTTTCTTTTCCTCTTGTTGCTGTCCTCTGCTCTGCTGCGGGCTGGTGGGGAAGGGGTAGAAATGCCGAGAGCCTGCGCAGTACGGCTGCGCCGTGGCGATGTACACTGCACCGAGAGGGTACATCCCCAGTGGCCTTTAGAAGCGAGCTCGGGCGGGGAAAAATAGTGCGTGGCCCAGTGCAGTATCAACAGGACACTTTTTTGCGCTCTGTGGAATGGGATGCACTGCGGCGCGGCGCTGTGGGGTCATATACCACGAAATACGCACTTCTCAGTGTCTACACTCTCAATTGGGATTCACCTAATGTCTCTTAAATAATCAGTGCAGGCAATACACAATACAATGTCTCTTGAATAATCAGTGCATGTGGCAATACACGATACAATGTCTCTTAATGGATACACAACACAATGTCTCTGTATGGGTACTTAACTCGCCATGCCGGCGCGACCCTCCCCCGGGGTCTTTGCTTGTGACACCGTCCAACTCCCCGGGGAGATGCGTGCTGGACGACGTGATGTACGGACAAGTTAACGTTCAGTACTTCTCAGATCGCAGGTCTGCGGCGGAGCAAGGTGAGCGCACACTCTCTAAGCCCCGCTATCTAACTACAGGAGACCGCAGGTGTAGTCTCCCCTCCTGCTGACTGACAGCTGAGCTAGCTCCCCCTCACTACCTGTCTTCGCCGCCGGCAAGACTATAAGCACTTGCGAACGGCCCGCTCCCGCACCCAGAGTGCCGCTTCACAAGACGTGGGCTCCAACGACGCACAAACGTCTAAGTGTTACTTTTATACTGGCGTCCTATAGTCGCCACCTGATTCAATGCATGCAATCAATGTCCCCATTCGTTTACCACACCCGTCTGTGTGGCGTCATCAATGAGTGTGTTCACACACACGCACATCACGATATTGTTGTTCATCCAGACTGCCTGGTACACACATGCATCACCCTTCTAGGGCGCGTTCGGAAATAGCGCACTGTGCAAACTAATAGGCGAGCAGTGAGAGAGAGAAGAGAGAGACAAAGAGATTATGTGTGTGTGTGTGTGTGTGTGTGTGTGTGTGTGTGTGTGTGTGTGTGTGTGTGTGTGTGTGTGTGTGTGCGTGTGTGTGTGTGTGTGTGTGTGTGCGTGTGTGTGTGCTGTACACAGCATGGGTTTCTTCAAGATTAAGTTATATGACCCCTTGCTATTACATTTTAAATGTTGATTATTACAGTATTATTACACACTATTGTGCCCAGGCACTGGCCTACTTGGATTGATGCAAGTTGGAAATTCATGCTCACCCAGTTATTATTCATGTGTACCTGTTATGCCCATATATAGATTTATTTGTCAGGCATGCCCAAATATGGAGTCTATATGCAGATGTTTCATTGTGATGTCTGAACAGGCCAGCTCCATATATGGAGCCTGCAGGGGCCCTGTCCAGAGCCTGGGCAGAGGCCTTTTGTGGTGGTTCTGGACAACATGGTAGTCGGCCTATGGCTGCGCACTGCATTCCCTGTGGGGGTGTGGAACGCGGGTGTCAAATTTGAAGTTGGTGGGGTGAACGGTTCTCGAGTTACGTGGATTACAGACATACACACACAGAGACATGCGGTGCATTTATAGATATAGATAGGCCTAATGTGTACCACATCATGGACTTGAAGGTATAGGCCTACTGTTATGAACCATGACCTATACTTCCATTGAAATCCTTTGAAAGAAAGTACAACGTACCATATATGCATCTACATAAATGCAGACTGGCTCAAGTCAGAGAGAGCCAGTATAGGACTTTACCTCACGCCTGGACTGCTTCAACAGAACAGGACCTGAAGGTCCAGAGACTAGAGAGTGCACTTGTCTAGAAAGCCTTGCACCAGACGGTTCATTCAGGAGTGGTGGGCAATGGTTCTGCAGGGTCATGGTGCTGCGGTTCCGCTTGCTGCTTGCATGACCCTCCCAAAGGCCTCACCGAGGGTTGTTGTGCTTCCTCCTCACAGAGAATACAGGCTGGGGCCTGTGTCCATATATTATCTCTAGTTGTTTTGATAAAACGAGTAACTAATAACTATAATGGTATATTACTGAAGTAATTTTGGGAATAAGCAATATTACCGAGTTACTTGTACTACTTTTCTAATAGTTAAACACCACATTGCCTATTATTGGCTACAGTTACAGTACACTGAAAATAGTGAATATGCCCTGCCATTTATTTGAATTGTTTTTTATGCTTGATCTGACATACTAAAATTACTTTTCTCAAGTTTTTCATCTATCCATTGGTATAATGTAATTTAAAAGGGTTCGTTCAACTTAAATATGTGTTCTGTTGGTTCAATTTAAATGGAATACTCGTATTAAAGCATTCACATTGCATTCCTTTGTCACGTGATGCTGTCACGTGATGCTGACGTCATTCTCAGATCTTTGCTCAGCCTCAGATGTCCGCCATTACACTCGGTGCGCACAGTTGGACGGTCGGCGCGCGGCGAACAACATTTCTGCAGCCAGCGGGTGTTAATATTCACAAACCACGGTAAGAAATATGAAAACATGATTGAGCGTTTTTGTTCAAATTATTGTTATATAAACTGCTGTTTTACGAACATAACATTTTAACCAAACAGTAATAATGACTACTATAATTTGTGTGTGTTGGTCACTCCACTACTCCTACAAATTTAACTGAACTAAGAAACTGAACCAAATGTAGATATTTTCTATGCATGTATTTACTGAAATGGCGTTTTTGGTTTTGCAACTATACAATGTTGTGGTGTCTGTGAATGCTATAGCATGATGTGACTGATGTGGCTACTAGCTAACTTGGTGTGGCTATAGCTAGAACAGCAACTTGAATCAGAGTTGCCGCGTTTAGCACTTGTTGTATGAAATTAGTTTAGTTGAAACGTGAGTTGGCTCGTAGCCTATATGTGTTGCGATAGTTTTGTGTGGTTTTGTTCGCCATTATCATTATTATGATAGCTTGAGTGAATGCTGTTGCATGCACGGGATTAGAGCTACCAGAGCTATAGCTACTAGTGTAGCAATGGCGGCAACGCCGGTGGCCGGCTCTGGCCACCGGCTCTGGTCCATTGCTACTGGTGTGGAAATGGCGGCAATGCCGGTGGCCGGCCGCATGCGTTAGCCTTAGCGTTTAGCTGCAAGCTAGCCCCGGTCCAGGGCTAGCTGCAAGCCTGGCCTGCAAGTGCTAATACGGTAGTTAGCAACGTTAGCATCTCGTTACTGTCAACTGGTGTGGACAGTGACACCGGGTGTCTGTTTCTCTCGCTTGTGTGCGTGCATGCGTGCGAGTAAATTTAAGCGTGTACATAATTTATTTGCATGCGTGTGTGTGTGTGTGTGTGTGTGTGTGTGTGTTCATGCGTGTAAATAAATATATAAAAAAGAACATGCAGCTCAACTGTTGAATAAAGGAGAGGATGTTAAATTGACTAAGGCTAAAAGCATGAAGTAAACTGACCCTGTTGAATAACCAAACCAAAACATATTTTTTATTGCATTGGGCCTGTTGCTTGCAGAAACAAGCTGGCCTGTTTAAAAGAAATCACACCCGTATGAAGTGAGCGGCGCTCTTAACATCATCCATTCATTGTCATTCCATTTCATCCCATTCATGGGAATTTAATGTAGGACAAAAATGGCTGATATATGACATTAATTCTCCATTCATTGTCAATGGTATTTAGGACAAATCTAGACTATAACTGAATATATGAGGGGCTGGCGCTCCTCAAATTGTTGTTGTATGTCTATGATCATCTGTCATTTGAGTGGTGCAACCACTCCTATACACAGCTGTGTTTGTGGGTCTGTCCCTGTGTCCCTGGCTGTGTACGAGTGTTTTAGTCCTTTATGGCATTGAAATGGTTGGTCGCATGCAGAATTGAAATGGCCAATCTACAAGCTCACAACTTGTTGCAGCACAGGGCTTGTGCTTGTAATTCTGCTATTTTCATCATGCAACCAAGAATAAAATGACTTGTCCCTTAGTACAGTGGTTCCCAGGGGTCCTTGAGGCAGTTCCAGGGGGTCCCCAGCTATAATGATAGTTTTAAACCAAATGAACCTTTATGTGTCTGTAACTCAGAGAGTAACGGGTCCATTAGGTTTCATTTGTACACTCTCAGAGTTATATTAACGTTGATTTTACAATATACATTGGGGGTCCCAGAGATATAAATCCCATTTACTGGGGGTCCGAATAGACTAATGCATGTCAAACTGGGGGTCCTTGAAATTAAACGGGTTGAGAATCACTGCTAGAGCCTTAAAAACCTTCTCTTATGAAATGTGATGAGGTCATTTGGGCAATTGGCTAAGCCCAAATATAGCCCAAGGAGTACGTGTTTTTAGTGCAAAACTAATGCCACACTAATGTCATATGCCAAACTAATGTCACATCGGCCCAACATTTTGTGTTGTCACGATCCAAGTTGGCTTTGTTCGCTTGCAGACAGGGCTCCAGACTAAATACATGACCTTATCACTGATAAGGTCATGTATTTATATAGGCCTATTGGTGATAAGTTATCACAAGGGTTATCACAAAGGATTTCTTGGCTGAAGCATAAACGCCTTAAATTAAGCACATAACATGGAATATTTCTCACTCACACACATTCTATAAGCTACCTGGCCTTGGCATGATTATTATAATTAATTAACCTAATAGTGCATTTTTTATTTGGCTATATGAAACAGAAATGAGACACACCCCTTACCTTCTGCATGGGCATGTTCAACCTCAACATGGCCAATAAGGATAACATTGAGGTGCCCACAATGTTTACGTGCACCACCGTTTTACAATGTGAAATGCCACCGAATTCATAATCCTTGCCCACTTTGCTCCTGTCTTTTCTTTATGAAACCGCAACATGTGAAAGCTGATGTGCTTTTATTGTGAAGGGGAAAGTTTCTGAAAGTCTCAGCCTGCATATTTCCATGTGCTGAAAATAGACAATCTACAAACTCACAAACGTCTTGTGCCTCTTTCTCTCTGTAGGCCCACATGCTGTTCTGGAAGGACTGACCATTGGCCCTCTGCAAGTCACTCTCCACTGAGGAAAGGCAACTCAGGCATACCTTGTGAGTAATGGTAATAGATCACTCCATTACATCGCCATACTTAATTAAAAGCGTGATCAACTGATTTTAGACTTTTTGCATGCAGAAACTAGCCGATCTACAAGCTCACAAACGTCTTGTGCCTCTTTCTCTCTGTAGGCCCACATGCTGTTCTGGAAGGACTGACCATTGGCCCTCTGCAAGTCACTCTCCACTGAGGAAAGGCAACTCAGGCATACCTTGTGAGTAATGGTAATAGATCACTCCATTACGTACATCGCCATACTTAAAGGAGAATTCCATGCTAGTATGCTTTCTTATCTTTCTTACCTTTCTTTGTAGTTGTTACGTCCCCACCAAAGAGGTCCATGTGTTTTTTTGTGCAAAAACTCCTTATTGGCTATTTTCCCTACCATAAGCCCTCAATGAATTGCATTGCATTGCATGGGAATTGTATGGGGCTATGGGGTGTTATGCTAGTTCGCTTATTTCCATCGAAAGAAGTAGTAAAGTGTGCCGCTTGGGATATTATTTACATTATGAAGAGGGGATATATACAAAGAAATTATAATTTTGAGCGATGGAAATAAGCGAATTAGCACAACACCCCATAGCACCATTCAATTCCCATTCCATTCAATGCAATTCATGTAGGGCTTATGGTAGGGGAAATAGCCAATAAGGAGCTTTTGCACAAAATAACACCTGGACCTCTTTGGTGGGGACGTAACAACTACAAAGAAAGGTAAGAAAGCCTTTTAGTATGGAATTCTCCTTTAATTAAAAGCGTGATCAACTGATTTTAGACTTTTTGCATGCAGAAACTAGCCGATCTACAAGCTCACAAACGTCTTGTGCCTCTTTCTCTCTGTAGGCTGTTCTGGACGGACTGACCTTTGGCCCTCTGCAAGTCTTACTCTCCACTGTGAGGCCCACCTGCTGTTCTGGAAGGACTGACCATTGGCCCTCTGCAAGTCACTCTCCACTGTGAGGCCCACATTCTGGACAACTGACCACTTGGCTGCTCAGTAAGTGGAAAATGCAAAGACTGTGGTGTTACCAAATCAAGAAGGTCGGAGCTTCTCAAGCATTACAGACTTGATCATATACAGTTTGGACGTGGCAATAAGTACCCATGCACATATGCAACCTGCCCGTGCTCCTATAGATCCTGGAATTCCCTGAAGTCTCATTTGTCAAGGAATCACAGTCGACTTACCACTGAAAATCCTGAACAGAGAACTTTGTCATGCCTTTTGTGTGAATATAAAGACAGCACAACTTTGAAAGAGTATTTGTATCACATTGCACAGCATTTGCAAAAACTTGAAACTGTTACATGTATTTTTCAAGGGTGTCAATATAAGACAAATATTTCTGGATCCTTCAAGACTCATAAGTACAGAAAACACAACAAATGTTCTATAAATGATTTAAAGCCTTGCATTGCTCAGAGTTTGAGGCCAGACCCTAGTCATCCCTCTGAAGATTCAATTGTTGGCAATGATTTGCAGGAGCCTATTTCGGATGATGAGTCCAATGCTTCTGTCCATGAAGCCCAAAATATTGAAGATTTGTCCACTACTATAGAGAGAAAATTTGCCTCAGTTTTATTGAAATTGGAGCATGTTAGTCTTGTCCCTGGTGTGGCTATTGATGAGCTCTTGCAGGATCTACAGTATTTAAGTACGGTTTCAGTCCCTGTAGCCTATCAAAAAATAACCCTGCTATTGCAGAAACATAATTGTGTTGTTGATGCAGCTATTGTGCAGGAATTGGCTTATGTTCTCTGCACGTCACACCCCATTCCAACAGCAATCGGAGGTCCCCTCTCCACTGTATGGAAACGGAAGGCATACTACAAAAAACATTTTGATGTTGTCGAACCTTTAGAGTATGTGCTAGACGCCAAAGCTAAAAGATAATTTCAGTACATTCCCATACTTAAATCTTTGCAGCAGATTCTGGAATGTGAGTCAATACTTGCCAAAACAATCAATTTGAAATCTAATTACAGAGCAGGTGATCAACTGAAATACACAAGCTTTTTTGATTCCCTTAATTGCCAACAGAATGCACTATTGTCTGAGACTGCCATTTCATTGTTACTTTTTACGGACGAGTATGAAATTGCCAATCCTCTTGGCACATCAAAGAAAATACACAAAGTATTGGGAGTTTATTGGACCTTAGGTAATTTACCTCCAGGCTCCAACTCATCCCTGTCGGCCATATATTTTTGTGCCTTGATCTATAGCGAGGATGTTAAAAACTACGGATATGAAAAGGTTTTGGAGCCTTTGTTAGATGACCGTTTTCATCTCTAAACTGGGAAAGACGATAAAGGGCACTGTTCAGTGTATTGCTGCAGATAACCTTGGTGCACATAGTATTGCAGGGTTTGTGGAGAACTTCTCAGGCCACTATATGTGCAGATTTTGTACAGCAACAAAGACAGAAATTCAGACTACACAAGTTTCATCAGGAACATTCACTCGGAGAACAGAGCCAATTCATGCTGCACATCTAGAGGCTATCAGGCAAAATAACTTGGATAATCATTATGATGTAAAACGTGCTTGTGTAATATCAGATAAGCTGTCTCACTTCAATGTAACGACTGGTTTCCCCCCTGATATTATGCACAACCTTTTTGAGGGAATTGTGCCGAGAGAGATATCATTGTGCTTGACTGTGTTAATATCTAAAACATATTTAACATTGGCCTACTTGAATGAGAAAATTAAAACATTTTCTTTTAAATGGAATGACAAAACAAATTGTCCCCATGCAGTACCCCTCACATTTTCCAAAAGGAAAACAATAGGAGGTAATGCCCATGAAAACTGGAGTCTGCTGAGGTTTTTACCTTTTTTGATTGGAACCAGAGTGCCTGTCAGGGAACCTGCGTGGGGAATTCTAAATAACTTGAAAGACATTGTAGACCTCGCCGTTGCACCTACTCACACCAATGAATCTATAGCTTACCTGCAGTTTAAGATATCTGAACATAGGGTACTATTCCAAGAGGTTTTCCCTGATGTCAAACTTTTGCAACTTTATTGCAACTGGGGAGCTTTCTGGTATGCCTGAGTTTGGTGAGATAATCCAGATGATTGTTCTCCAAGACAAACCAGTTTTTATTATCAGAAAGCTTGAATCCTGGTACACTGAACATTTCAGAGCCTTTATCCTGATGAAGTCGACCTCTACTAGGGATATTGAGCTGGTAGAACACCATCATCTTAAAGACCCATACCCACTGGCTTGCTACACTGTTGGAGAGAGGCGCATGGTGGTTCCAAAGCGATACATACATGTTTAAGGTTATTATTGTTATTACATATTTTTATCACATGGTCAAAGTCATGGCTTGAATGCCAATTTTATCCAATCAGGAGAGAACTTTGATTAATGTTGGTATTACAGCCTGAATGTTTTTTTATTTCTTTAACCAGAGCTGGAGGGACAGGGGGACCCCTGTTACTGAACAGACACTCCATGTATCAATGAAAGTAACATTACTAGTTTACTATTGTTTTTCTCCCCAACTCAGAATCTGTCGACCATGGCCCAAAACAAGACTGCAAAGCTGTTGGTTCAATTGAGTGATGAGCATCGAATTAAGTTGGTTCTGAAAGATGGGATTCCAGGAACGATGGAGGATCTTATTGTTGCTGTGAGGGACACTTGTGGAATAAGAGGGAACTTCAGGCTTGAATACATGGACCAAGAATTTGGTCTATTTGTAATTTTGACAAATACTGGAGACCTTGAGAACCTTGGTACTATAAAGGTACTCCCATTGCCTGATGACGTTGCAGTGGCTGAAGACCCAACAACTGGTTTGGACCAGCATCGTGGTGACGGCATGTCCACTCATTCTACTGAGACGGATGTCACAAGTCTTTCCTCACAAGAGTCCGTTTCCCTAAGAACTGAACAATGGCCAGAAGTATTTCCCATTCCAGTCTTCTCTACTAGTACTGAACTGCAGTTGGAGAAAGGGAATGCAACTCATCAGGCAGGTGGTGTAAGACTCGTTTACGCTACCAAGTTGTTATCAGATATTCTACAAAAGATGGGTGATCAGATCTACAAGTACAAACCGTACCCCGGGAGGAACGACTACTTGGAAGCTGCACAGGCACTGATCAAGAAGCACCCCTGCTTGAGCAACCGCGTGGGAAATTGAAATGGTGCCTATGGGTGGTCAAAGAAGTTGGAGACAAAGCTGCAGAACATGCGCACTAATTTTAAGGGACTGGTTAAGGAGAAATGCTCTGAGTTTGAAATAAATTCCCTGAAGAATAAGCCTCCAGGTGCTGCCTATCCAGCAAAGAATGTCAAACGAGCCAGACGTGGTGAGGCCAACCATGTGCCATCCTTTCCAGTCTGGGCGACGGAAGAGAAACTTGAAATCGAGCGCAAGTCACTTCTGAAGGAGGTGAAGAAAAAGAACAATGAGAGGATCATCAGAGAAAAAATGGCCATGATGTTTTCACTACGGAGACAAGAAATAGTGGATAAACAGCCCAGGGTGGAGGAGCTACAGGAGCGATGGCCAGCACTATTTCATAAAGAGGAGGTACAGTAGTAAGCTGAGTTAATTGTAACATTGTGTGTGGTGTGCCGTTTGGTTTTCTGTGACTACTGGCCTGCTAATCCATCTACTTCTCTTAAAGGACAACTTTCGTTTTTTTCAACCAAGGTTCATGTTTTAGTTTGTTATTAGAGAAAGTAAAAGATGAGTGTTAATCTTTTTTCATTTGCTGCTTTCTTTCGTTTTAGGGATTTTAGCTGTTTTTGACAGGGGGGCGGGGGCATTTGAGCATGGGGCTAAATATGCATTTTTTAACAATTTTATGGTGATTTATTTATTTATGGTTTACTATAGTCCTAATAAACGCCAGGAAATTACATCTGGCCACAGAAGATCACAGGATCTACTGAATGTGAAGGTAGCCTACTGGGGGAAGGCTTATACTGTGTGTATAGGCTCAATATGTCAGTTTGTCACATTCAATAGATCCTGTGATCTTTTGTGGTCAGATGTAATTTCCTGGCGTTTATTAGGACTATAGTAAACCATAAAAAAATAAATCACCATAAAATTGTGTTAAAAAATAGTAAATGCATATTTAGCCCCATGCTTGAATGCCCCCGCCCCTGTCAAAAACTGCTAAAATCCCTAAAACGAAAGAAAGCAGCAAATGAAAGAAGATGAACACTCTTTAGTTTCTCTAATAACAACCTAAAACATGAACCTTGGTTGAAAAAAACTAAAGTTGTCCTTTAAGGGCCTTGCAAACGGGGAGCGGGAACGCACCTGCTGTTGCCTGGATCAACGACAGGTCTGCTCAAGAGGGGCGAGACAACACAAGTGTAAAAAATAAGCTAAATCGTATCCAGGTCTGGTGAGTTGCGGGCGTGTGCACAAAACGAGCACACGCCCAACACATTCAGGGGACCTCACTCACGTAAATACGCTTGCGTTGTCGCACCGTGACTTCTCCGAGCAAAAACGCAGGTCTCATTGAAAATGAACTATAGGCGCGTTTTATCGCTCCCCGTTTTCAAGGCCCTTTACTCTCGACATCCCTGCCTGTGCCTCTCAACCACCTGTGTCCCTCTTTCCAACCCCCTGCTTTGCCTGATACTCTCCCTTGTGCCTGCCCGTGTCCCTCTGACATCCCTCTCGCCTCTTCTACCCCTACCTGCCTGCCTTCATCTAACATGAAATATGTTCATTTCAGATATGTGCCGAATTCCTCCGCATCACCACAGTACCTCTCGAAGCAAGGTTTATGGAAAGTCTGGATAAACGGACCAGTGATCTGCTTCAGATTATCCGTGGCAAAGGAGGAGCGATCCGTGCTAAAGTGAACGATACACTTTGAGATATTGATCAGGTATGAAATGCAGGTGGATCATTTCATTTAAATTAGGCCAGTAATGTTAAGTTGCATTTTAAGCCATTAAATGTTTTCAAATATCTGTTCTAGAGTGTGGACATAAACGTCCGAAGAGAGTGTCTTCTCAAGTGCCTCATCTTGTACCTGGGTGAAGATGTGAGCTGCCTGATCAAAGAGTTCCTGGTAAGACAAATGAGTAAATTGACATCTTTAACCCAGATTAGACTGGAAACCCCTTTGTCACTTTAGTTGCTATGCTATCTTATATATCTGAAGGAACAGGTGAGACTTGTCATTGTCAACAGTCTTGTCATATGGTGTCCGGCTGTGTGCTGCTTTACAGGTAAAAACATTTAGCTTTGTCTTTTGTCATGTCTCTTGTATACGCATTTGTATGATAGAGACCACCTCTGAGCTATGTTATGATTAGCAGAATAATGCTGACACCCTAGCACTAAGAACTTGTAACCCACAGTCAGACTGGTCATATTGACGCTGGCGCTGGCCAATGTTTGACCCACTACAGAGATACTTTACTAAAGGAAGGGAGACGTTGGAGCATGTTTCATGGTAGCCTATACAGTTCCACCCTGCGTGTGTGTGTCACCTGAGTTGTAATTATACCTGCGTACTGTGACACAGCACTGATATATATATATATACAGCCTGACTTGCCTCGTTAGAAAAGACTGACAGACCTCTTGAAGATGTGTAGGTGCATACTATCTAGCTGAAAAAACAGGTGAGTCTCAGTCTTGTCTGTCTTAACTGTGACAAATGCTAATGTTTTGTCTCTTTCTCCCTCTTTGTTTGTCTGTCCTTCAGTTTGACCAGAAGGATGATGCTGAGACGGAGCTTGCGCTTGCCGCCACCGCCATGGGGGTGTTTGTCCTGCGTGAAAATCAAGGTCCTCTCTGTGAGCCGGTGGAAATTGGCATCATTATTGATGGTGTTAAGGTACTCTGTGACCAGTCGTCAGTTGCTTCTGCTTGTGCCATGCTGTTGGGCCTTATCTATGCCCTGGACTTGAAGTATCCGGAAGAGCTCAAGTATAGTTTTGAGGCCTTTCAGAAAATTATCATGAACATTGAGACGAAAAATATGTCAAAAAGGGTACTGAACCTTTCAGAAAAGCTGCAAGAGATTGTGTAAATGCTTTGCTTGGAGCAAGGTTATTTGTGAGCCTTACAAATCACATTCCATTTAAAACATTCTGTCCCTTTTGTTTTTATTTGTAAAATAATTACATGGCCTTTGAGCCTAAACTTATGAAACCTCAGCCAAAATGGTCTTTATAATTTAACAGAGCCTCATGGACATGGCAAAAATATGTCTCATAGGGTACAGAACCTTACAGCAAAGCTGTAACATCTTGTGTAAACGGCAAATTTGTCAAGAAGGTACATGATTTTACAGCAAAGCTGTAACATCTCGTGTAAACTCTTACTTGGAGCAAGGTTAATTGTGAGCCTTAAACATCACCTACAGTTTAAAACATTCTGTCCCTTAATTTGGTTTTATTTGTAAAGGTTGAGGTTTGAGCCTGAGGCTGAGGTTTGAGCCTAAACTTCAGCCAACATTTGACTGATTACTATGTTCTTTAATGTCCTACAATATATGACATAGAGAGCAAAAATGTGAAGAAGGGTGAACTTTTTGTGTATCTTCAAGTTAATTGGCTTCCATTGAATACAATTTGTAGCCTGTTGTTTTGTAGCTACCAGTGTGAACACAGCACAACAACAGCAGCAGCTCTTTGTTATAGCAGCCATTGTCTGTTTCCACTCCTGTGTAAAACTGCTGCCCCGTGTGAGGCTCGAACTCACGACCTTCAAATTATGAGACTGACGCGCTGCCTACTGCGTCAACGAGGCTACAAATCCCATATTCATGCAAGCAAACATGGGTTATTACTACACTAATTCCAGTATTAAACTTTTTATAACATAGGCCAAATGCCACTGGTAAACGGCCAGGCAAGCTCTGATCTCAACCTTACAGTGTGCACAAGGGGAATTAGCTCAAATGGTAGAGCGCACGCTTAGCATGCGAGAAGTAGCGGGATCGATGCCCGCATTCTCCAAGGAGCACGCATACTTGGACCCTTATACGGTCATGCATAAATGATAGTAACTACTGCTTATAAATTGAGAGTAGCCTATTATTGCCTTATTATACTGTTACAGTTTCATTACATAAGTGTTGAATTACATTACATCCTTATTACAATGGTATTACATTGGAAAGCAATACGTGGATTTGAACCAGGAATTTATATGGATGTCAGGATGGCCGAGTGGTCTAAGGCGCCAGACTCAAGGTGACAAACCTTCCAGGTTAAGGGACTTCTGGTCTCCGAATGGAGGAGTGTGTTCAAATCCCACTTCTGACAATAGTTTTACAAATGGAACAAGTCCCCGGGGCAATTTTGCTATTCTTTTAGACTAAATTAGAGACCTTTTGGCTTTACCGTCTCTGGCAAACGCTTTTAAATATCTATGAAGCACACAGAAGAAAACCATTTACCTGTAGTCTACATTTTGTGTATCTTCAAGTTAATTGGCTTCCATTGAATACAATTTGTAGCCTGTTGTTTTGTAGCTGACAGTGTGAACACAGCACAACAACAGCAGCAGCTCTTTGTCATAGCAGCCATTGTCTGTTTCCACTCCTGTGTAAAACTGCTGCCCCGTGTGAGGCTCGAACTCACGACCTTCAGATTATGAGACTGACGCGCTGCCTACTGCGCCAACGAGGCTACAAATCACATATTCATGCAAGCAAACATGGGTTATTACTACACTAATTCCAGTATTAAACTTTTTATGACATAGGCCAAATGCCACTGGTAAACGGCCAGGCAAGCTCTGATCTCAACCTTACAGTCTGCACAAGGGGAATTAGCTCAAATGGTAGAGCGCTCGCTTAGCATGCGAGAAGTAGCGGGATCGATGCCCGCATTCTCCAAGGAGCACGCTTTCTTGGACCCTTAAACGGTCATGCATAAATGATAGTAACTACTGCTTATAAATTGAGAGTAGCCTATTATTGCATTATTATACTGTTACAGTTTCATTACATAAGTGTTGAATTACATTACATCCTTATTACAATGGTATTACATTGGAAAGCAATACGTGGATTTGAACCAGGAATTTATATGGATGTCAGGATGGCCGAGTGGTCTAAGGCGCCAGACTCAAGGTGACAAACCTTCCAGGTTAAGGGACTTCTGGTCTCCGAATGGAGGCGTGGGTTCAAATCCCACTTCTGACAATAGTTTTACATATGGAACAAGTCCCCGGGGCAATTCTGCTATTCTTTTAGACTAAATTAGAGACCTTTTGGCTTTACCGTCTCTGGCAAACGCTTTAAAATATCTATGAAGCACACAGAAGAAAACCCTTTACCTGTAGTCTACTTTTTGTGTATCTTCAAGTTAATTGGCTTCCATTGAATACAATTTGTAGCCTGTTGTTTTGTAGCTGACAGTGTGAACACAGCACAACAGCAGCAGCAGCTCTTTGTCATAGCAGCCATTGTCTGTTTCCCCTCCTGTGTAAAAGTGCTGCCCCGTGTGAGGCTCAAACTCACGACCTTCAGATTATGAGACTGACGCGCTGCCTACTGCGCCAACGAGGCTACAAATCACGTATTCATGCAAGCAAACATGGGTTATTACAACACTAATTCCAGTATTAAACTTTTCATGACATAGGCCAAATGCCACTGGTAAACGGCCAGGCAAGCTCTGATCTCAACCTTACAGTGTGCACAAGGGGAATTAGCTCAAATGGTAGAGCGCACGCTTAGCATGCGAGAAGTAGCGGGATCGATGCCCGCATTCTCCAAGGAGCACGCATACTTGGACCCTTATACGGTCATGCATAAATGATAGTAACTACTGCTTATAAATTGAGAGTTGCCTTATTATACTGTTACAGTTTCATTACATAAGTGTTGAATTACATTACATCCTTATTACAATGGTATTACATTGGAAAGCAATACGTGGATTTGAACCAGGAATTTATATGGATGTCAGTATGGCCGAGTGGTCTAAGGCACCAGACTCAAGGTGACAAACCTTCCAGGTTAAGGGACTTCTGGTCTCCGAATGGAGGCGTGTGTTCAAATCCCACTTCTGACAATAGTTTTACATATGGAACAAGTCCCCGGGGCAATTTTGCTATTCTTTTAGACTAAATTAGAGACCTTTTGGCTTTACCGTCTCTGGCAAACGCTTTAAAATATCTATGAAGCACACAGAAGAAAACCCTTTACCTGTACTTTTTGTGGAAAATGCTTGTAAATATCTAAGAAGCACACAGAAGAAAACCGTTTACCTGTAGTCTACTTTTTGTGTATCTTCAATTTAATTGGCTTCCATTGAATACAATTTGTAGCTGACAGTGTGAACACAGCACAACAACAGCAGCAGCTCTTTGTCATAGCAGCCATTGTCTGTTTCCCCTCCGACATGTGTAAAACTGCTGCCCCGTGTGAGGCTCAAACTCACGACCTTCAGATTATGAGACTGACGCACTGCCTACTGCGCCAACGAGGCTACAAATCACGTATTCATGCAAGCAAACATGGGTTATTACAACACTAATTCCAGTATTAAACTTTTCATGACATAGGCCAAATGCCACTGGTAAACGCCCAGGCAAGCTCTGATCTCAACCTTACAGTGTGCACAAGGGGAATTAGCTCAAATGGTAGAGCGCATGCTTAGCATGCGATAAGTAGCAGGATAGATGCCCGCATTCTCCAAGGAGCACGCATACTTGGACCCTTATACGGTCATGCATAAATGATAGTAACTACTGCTTATAAATTGAGAGTAGCCTATTATTGCCTTATTATACTGTTACAGTTTCATTACATAAGTGTTGAATTACATTACATCCTTATTACAATGGTATTACATTGGAAAGCAATACGTGGATTTGAACCTGGAATTTATATGGATGTCAGGATGGCCGAGTGGTCTAAGGTGCCAGACTCAAGGTGACAAACCTTCCAGGTTAAGGGACTTCTGGTCTCCCAATGGAGGCGTGTGTTCAAATCCCACTTCTGACAATAGTTTTACATATGGAACAAGTCCCCGGGGCAATTTTGCTATTCTTTTAGACTAAATTAGAGACCTTTTGGCTTTACCGTCTCTGGCAAACGCTTTAAAATATCTATGAAGCACACAGAAGAAAACCCTTTACCTGTACTTTTTGTGGAAAATGCTTGTAAATATCTAAGAAGCACACAGAAGAAAACCATTTACCTGTAGTCTACTTTTTGTGTATCTTCAAGTTAATTGGCTTCCATTGAATACAATTTGTAGCCTGTTGTTTTGTAGCTGACAGTGTGAACACAGCACAACAACAGCAGCAGCTCTTTGTCATAGCAGCCATTGTCTGTTTCCACTCCTGTGTAAAACTGCTGCCCCGTGTGAGGCTCGAACTCACGACCTTCAGATTATGAGACTGACGCGCTGCCTACTGCGCCAACGAGGCTATAAATCACTTATTCATGCAAGCAAACATGGGTTATTACTACACTAATTCCAGGATTAAACTTTTTATGACATAGGCCAAATGCCACTGGTAAACGGCCAGGCAAGCTCTGATCTCAACCTTACAGTGTGCACAAGGGGAATTAGCTCAAATGGTAGAGCGCACGCTTAGCATGCGAGAAGTAGAGGGATCGATGCCCGCATTCTCCAAGGAGCACGCATACTTGGACCCTTATACGGTCATGCATAAATGATAGTAACTACTGCTTATAAATTGAGAGTAGCCTATTATTGCCTTATTATACTGTTACAGTTTCATTACATAAGTGTTGAATTACATTACATCCTTATTACAATGGTATTACATTGGAAAGCAATACGTGGATTTGAACCAGGAATTTATATGGATGTCAGGATGGCCGAGTTGTCTAAGGCGCCAGACTCAAGGTGACAAACCTTCCAGGTTAAGGGACTTCTGGTCTCCGAATGGAGGCGTGGGTTCAAATCCCACTTCTGACAATAGTTTTACATATGGAACAAGTCCCCGGGGCAATTTTGCTATTCTTTTAGACTAAATTAGAGACCTTTTGGCTTTACCGTCTCTGGCAAACGCTTTAAAATATCTATGAAGCACACAGAAGAAAACCCTTTACCTGTACTTTTTGTGGAAAATGCTTGTAAATATCTAAGAAGCACACAGAAGAAAACCGTTTACCTGTAGTCTACTTTTTGTGTATCTTCAAGTTAATTGGCTTCCATTGAATACAATTTGTAGCTGACAGTGTGAACACAGCACAACAACAGCAGCAGCTCTTTGTCATAGCAGCCATTGTCTGTTTCCCCTCCTGTGTAAAACTGCTGCCCCGTGTGAGGCTCGAACTCACGACCTTCAGATTATGAGACTGACGCGCTGCCTACTGCGCCAACGAGGCTACAAATCACGTATTCATGCAAGCAAACATGGGTTATTACTACACTAATTCCAGTATTAAACTTTTTATGACATAGGCCAAATGCCACTGGTAAACGGCCAGGCAAGCTCTGATCTCAACCTTACAGTCTGCACAAGGGGAATTAGCTCAAATGGTAGAGCGCTCGCTTAGCATGCGAGAAGTAGCGGGATCGATGCCCGCATTCTCCAAGGAGCATGCTTTCTTGGACCCTTAAACGGTCATGCATAAATTATAGTAACTACTGCTTATAAATTGAGAGTAGCCTATTATTGCATTATTATACTGTTACAGTTTCATTACATAAGTGTTGAATTACATTACATCATTATTACAATGGTATTACATTGGAAAGCAATACGTGGATTTGAACCAGGAATTTATATGGATGTCAGGATGGCCGAGTGGTCTAAGGCGCCAGACTCAAGGTGACAAACCTTCCAGGTTAAGGGACTTCTGGTCTCCGAATGGAGGCGTGGGTTCAAATCCCACTTCTGTCAATAGTTTTACATATGGAACAAGTCCCCGGGGCAATTTTGCTATTCTTTTAGACTAAATTAGAGACCTTTTGGCTTTACCGTCTCTGGCAAACGCTTTAAAATATCTATGAAGCACACAGAAGAAAACCCTTTACCTGTAGTCTACTTTTTGTGTATCTTCAAGTTAATTGGCTTCCATTGAATACAATTTGTAGCCTGTTGTTTTGTAGCTGACAGTGTGAACACAGCACAACAACAGCAGCAGCTCTTTGTCATAGCAGCCATTGTCTGTTTCCCCTCCTGTGTAAAACTGCTGCCCCGTGTGAGGCTCGAACTCACGACCTTCAGATTATGAGACTGACGCGCTGTCTACTGCGCCAACGAGGCTACAAATCACGTATTCATGCAAGCAAACATGGGTTATTACTACACTAATTCCAGTATTAAACTTTTTATGACATAGGCCAAATGCCACTGGTAAACGGCCAGGCAAGCTCTGATCTCAACCTTACAGTGTGCACAAGGGGAATTGGCTCAAATGGTAGAGCGCTCGCTTAGCATGCGAGAAGTAGCGGGATCGATGCCCGCATTCTCCAAGGAGCACGCTTTCTTGGACCCTTAAACGGTCATGCATAAATGATAGTAACTACTGCTTATAAATTGAGAGTAGCCTATTATTGCATTATTATACTGTTACAGTTTCATTACATAAGTGTTGAATTACATTACATCATTATTACAATGGTATTACATTGGAAAGCAATATGTGGATTTGAACCAGGAATTTATATGGATGTCAGGATGGCCAAGTGGTCTAAGGCGCCAGACTCAAGGTGACAAACCTTCCAGGTTAAGGGACTTCTGGTCTCCCAGTGGAGGAGTGGGTTCAAATCCCACTTCTGACAATAGTTTTACATACATATGGAACAAGTCCCCGGGGCAATTTTGCTATTCTTTTAGACTAAATTAGAGACCTTTTGGCTTTACCGTCTCTGGCAAACGCTTTAAAATATCTATGAAGCACACAGAAGAAAACCCTTTACCTGTACTTTTTGTGGAAAATGCTTGTAAATATCTAAGAAGCACACAGAAGAAAACCATTTACCTGTAGTCTACTTTTTGTGTATCTTCAATTTAATTGGCTTCCATTGAATACAATTTGTAGCTGACAGTGTGAACACAGCACAACAACAGCAGCAGCTCTTTGTCATAGCAGCCATTGTCTGTTTCCCCTCCGACATGTGTAAAACTGCTGCCCCGTGTGAGGCTCGAACTCACGACCTTCAGATTATGAGACTGACGCACTGCCTACTGCGCCAACAAGGCTACAAATCACATATTCATGCAAGCAAACATGGGTTATTACAACACTAATTCCAGTATTAAACTTTTTATGACATAGGCCAAATGCCACTGGTAAACGCCCAGGCAACTCTGATCTCAACCTTACAGTGTGCACAAGGGGAATTAGCTCAAATGGTAGAGCGCATGCTTAGCATGCGATAAGTAGCAGGATAGATGCCCGCATTCTCCAAGGAGCACGCATACTTGGACCCTTATACGGTCATGCATAAATGATAGTAACTACTGCTTATAAATTGAGAGTAGCCTATTATTGCCTTATTATACTGTTACAGTTTCATTACATAAATGTTGAATTACATTACATCCTTATTACAATGGTATTACATTGGAAAGCAATACGTGGATTTGAACCAGGAATTTATATTGATGTCAGGATGGCCGAGTGGTCTAAGGCGCCAGACTCAAGGTGACAAACCTTCCAGTTTAAGGGACTTCTGGTCTCCGAATGGAGGCGTGGGTTCAAATCCCACTTCTGACAATAGTTTTACATATGGAACAAGTCCCCGGGGCAATTTTGCTATTCTTTTAGACTAAATTAGAGACCTTTTGGCTTTACCGTCTCTGGCAAACGCTTTAAAATATCTATGAAGCACACAGAAGAAAACCCTTTACCTGTACTTTTTGTGGAAAATGCTTGTAAATATCTAAGAAGCACACAGAAGAAAACCGTTTACCTGTAGTCTACTTTTTGTGTATCTTCAAGTTAATTGGCTTCCATTGAATACAATTTGTAGCTGACAGTGTGAACACAGCACAACAACAGCAGCAGCTCTTTGTCATAGCAGCCATTGTCTGTTTCCCCTCCTGTGTAAAACTGCTGCCCCATGTGAGGCTCGAACTCACGACCTTCAGATTATGAGACTGACACGCTGTCTACTGCGCCAACGAGGCTACAAATCACTTATTCATGCAAGCAAACATGGGTTATTACTACACTAATTCCAGTATTAAACTTTTTATGACATAGGCCAAATGCCACTGGTAAACGGCCAGGCAAGCTCTGATCTCAACCTTACAGTCTGCACAAGGGGAATTAGCTCAAACGGTAGAGCGCTCGCTTAGCATGCGAGAAGTAGCGGGATCGATGCCCGCATTCTCCAAGGAGCATGCTTTCTTGGACCCTTAAACGGTCATGCATAAATTATAGTAACTACTGCTTATAAATTGAGAGTAGCCTATTATTGCATTATTATACTGTTACAGTTTCATTACATAAGTGTTGAATTACATTACATCATTATTACAATGGTATTACATTGGAAAGCAATACGTGGATTTGAACCAGGAATTTATATGGATGTCAGGATGGCCGAGTGGTCTAAGGCGCCAGACTCAAGGTGACAAACCTTCCAGGTTAAGGGACTTCTGGTCTCCGAATGGAGGTGTGGGTTCAAATCCCACTTCTGTCAATAGTTTTACATATGGAACAAGTCCCCGGGGCAATTTTGCTATTCTTTTAGACTAAATTAGAGACCTTTTGGCTTTACCGTCTCTGGCAAACGCTTTAAAATATCTATGAAGCACACAGAAGAAAACCCTTTACCTGTAGTCTACTTTTTGTGTATCTTCAAGTTAATTGGCTTCCATTGAATACAATTTGTAGCCTGTTGTTTTGTAGCTGACAGTGTGAACACAGCACAACAACAGCAGCAGCTCTTTGTCATAGCAGCCATTGTCTGTTTCCCCTCCTGTGTAAAACTGCTGCCCCGTGTGAGGCTCGAACTCACGACCTTCAGATTATGAGACTGACGCGCTGTCTACTTCGCCAACGAGGCTACAAATCACGTATTCATGCAAGCAAACATGGGTTATTACTACACTAATTCCAGTATTAAACTTTTTATGACATAGGCCAAATGCCACTGGTAAACGGCCAGGCAAGCTCTGATCTCAACCTTACAGTCTGCACAAGGGGAATTAGCTCAAATGGTAGAGCGCTCGCTTAGCATGCGAGAAGTAGCAGGATCGATGCCCGCATTCTCCAAGGAGCACGCTTTCTTGGACCCTTAAACGGTCATGCATAAATGATAGTAACTACTGCTTATAAATTGAGAGTAGCCTATTATTGCATTATTATACTGTTACAGTTTCATTACATAAGTGTTGAATTACATTACATCATTATTACAATGGTATTACATTGGAAAGCAATATGTGGATTTGAACCAGGAATTTATATGGATGTCAGGATGGCCAAGTGGTCTAAGGCGCCAGACTCAAGGTGACAAACCTTCCAGGTTAAGGGACTTCTGGTCTCCCAATGGAGGCGTGGGTTCAAATCCCACTTCTGACAATAGTTTTACATACATATGGAACAAGTCCCCGGGGCAATTTTGCTATTCTTTTAGACTAAATTAGAGACCTTTTGGCTTTACCGTCTCTGGCAAACACTTTCAAATATCTATGAAGCACACAGAAGAAAACCCTTTACCTGTACTTTTTGTGGAAAATGCTTGTAAATATCTAAGAAGCACACAGAAGAAAACCATTTACCTGTAGTCTACTTTTTGTGTATCTTCAAGTTAATTGGATTCCATTGAATACAATTTGTAGCCTGTTGTTTTGTAGCTGACAGTGTGAACACAGCACAACAACAGCAGCAGCTCTTTGTCATAGCAGCCATTGTCTGTTTCCACTCCTGTGTAAAACTGCTGCCCCGTGTGAGGCTCGAACTCACGACCTTCAGATTATGAGACTGACGCGCTGCCTACTGCGCCAACGAGGCTACAAATCACATATTCATGCAAGCAAACATGGGTTATTACTACACTAATTCCAGTATTAAACTTTTTATGACATAGGCCAAATGCCACTGGTAAACGGCCAGGCAAGCTCTGATCTCAACCTTACAGTCTGCACAAGGGGAATTAGCTCAAATGGTAGAGCGCTCGCTTAGCATGCGAGAAGTAGCGGGATCGATGCCCGCATTCTCCAAGGTGCACGCTTTCTTGGACCCTTAAACGGTCATGCATAAATGATAGTAACTACTGCTTATAAATTGAGAGTAGCCTATTATTGCATTATTATACTGTTACAGTTTCATTACATAAGTGTTGAATTACATTACATCATTATTACAATGGTATTACATTGGAAAGCAATACGTGGATTTGAACCAGGAATTTATATGGATGTCAGGATGGCCGAGTGGTCTAAGGCGCCAGACTCAAGGTGACAAACCTTCCAGGTTAAGGGACTTCTGGTCTCCCAATGGAGGCGTGTGTTCAAATCCCACTTCTGACAATTGTTTTACATATGGAACAAGTCCCCGGGGCAATTTTGCTATTCTTTTAGACTAAATTAGAGACCTTTTGGCTTTACCGTCTCTGGCAAACGCTTTAAAATATCTATGAAGCACACAGAAGAAAACCCTTTACCTGTACTTTTTGTGGAAAATGCTTGTAAATATCTAAGAAGCACACAGAAGAAAACCGTTTACCTGTAGTCTACTTTTTGTGTATCTTCAAGTTAATTGGCTTCCATTGAATACAATTTGTAGCTGACAGTGTGAACACAGCACAACAACAGCAGCAGCTCTTTGTCATAGCAGCCATTGTCTGTTTCCCCTCCTGTGTAAAACTGCTGCCCCGTGTGAGGCTCGAACTCACGACCTTCAGATTATGAGACTGACGCGCTGTCTACTGCGCCAACGAGGCTACAAATCACGTATTCATGCAAGCAAACATGGGTTATTACTACACTAATTCCAGTATTAAACTTTTTATGACATAGGCCAAATGCCACTGGTAAACGGCCAGGCAAGCTCTGATCTCAACCTTACAGTCTGCACAAGGGGAATTGGCTCAAATGGTAGAGCGCTCGCTTAGCATGCGAGAAGTAGCGGGATCGATGCCCGCATTCTCCAAGGAGCACGCTTTCTTGGACCCTTAAACGGTCATGCATAAATGATAGTAACTACTGCTTATAAATTGAGAGTAGCCTATTATTGCATTATTATACTGTTACAGTTTCATTACATAAGTGTTGAATTACATTACATCATTATTACAATGGTATTACATTGGAAAGCAATATGTGGATTTGAACCAGGAATTTATATGGATGTCAGGATGGCCAAGTGTTCTAAGGCGCCAGACTCAAGGTGACAAACCTTCCAGGTTAAGGGACTTCTGGTCTCCCAATGGAGGCGTGGGTTCAAATCCCACTTCTGACAATAGTTTTACATACATATGGAACAAGTCCCCGGGGCAATTTTGCTATTCTTTTAGACTAAATTAGAGACCTTTTGGCTTTACCGTCTCTGGCAAACACTTTCAAATATCTATGAAGCACACAGAAGAAAACCCTTTACCTGTACTTTTTGTGGAAAATGCTTGTAAATATCTAAGAAGCACACAGAAGAAAACCATTTACCTGTAGTCTACTTTTTGTGTATCTTCAAGTTAATTGGCTTCCATTGAATACAATTTGTAGCCTGTTGTTTTGTAGCTGACAGTGTGAACACAGCACAACAACAGCAGCAGCTCTTTGTCATAGCAGCCATTGTCTGTTTCCACTCCTGTGTAAAACTGCTGCCCCGTGTGAGGCTCGAACTCACGACCTTCAGATTATGAGACTGACGCGCTGCCTACTGCGCCAACGAGGCTACAAATCACATATTCATGCAAGCAAACATGGGTTATTACTACACTAATTCCAGTATTAAACTTTTTATGACATAGGCCAAATGCCACTGGTAAACGGCCAGGCAAGCTCTGATCTCAACCTTACAGTCTGCACAAGGGGAATTAGCTCAAATGGTAGAGCGCTCGCTTAGCATGCGAGAAGTAGCGGGATCGATGCCTGCATTCTCCAAGGAGCACGCTTTCTTGGACCCTTAAACGGTCATGCATAAATGATAGTAACTACTGCTTATAAATTGAGAGTAGCCTATTATTGCATTATTATACTGTTACAGTTTCATTACATAAGTGTTGAATTACATTACATCATTATTACAATGGTATTACATTGGAAAGCAATACGTGGATTTGAACCAGGAATTTATATGGATGTCAGGATGGCCGAGTGGTCTAAGGCGCCAGACTCAAGGTGACAAACCTTCCAGGTTAAGGGACTTCTGGTCTCCCAATGGAGGCGTGTGTTCAAATCCCACTTCTGACAATTGTTTTACATATGGAACAAGTCCCCGGGGCAATTTTGCTATTCTTTTAGACTAAATTAGAGACCTTTTGGCTTTACCGTCTCTGGCAAACGCTTTAAAATATCTATGAAGCACACAGAAGAAAACCCTTTACCTGTACTTTTTGTGGAAAATGCTTGTAAATATCTAAGAAGCACACAGAAGAAAACCGTTTACCTGTAGTCTACTTTTTGTGTATCTTCAAGTTAATTGGCTTCCATTGAATACAATTTGTAGCTGACAGTGTGAACACAGCACAACAACAGCAGCAGCTCTTTGTCATAGCAGCCATTGTCTGTTTCCCCTCCTGTGTAAAACTGCTGCCCCGTGTGAGGCTCGAACTCACGACCTTCAGATTATGAGACTGACGCGCTGTCTACTGCGCCAACGAGGCTACAAATCACGTATTCATGCAAGCAAACATGGGTTATTACTACACTAATTCCAGTATTAAACTTTTTATGACATAGGCCAAATGCCACTGGTAAACGGCCAGGCAAGCTCTGATCTCAACCTTACAGTCTGCACAAGGGGAATTGGCTCAAATGGTAGAGCGCTCGCTTAGCATGCGATAAGTAGCGGGATCGATGCCCGCATTCTCCAAGGAGCACGCTTTCTTGGACCCTTAAACGGTCATGCATAAATGATAGTAACTACTGCTTATAAATTGAGAGTAGCCTATTATTGCATTATTATACTGTTACAGTTTCATTACATAAGTGTTGAATTACATTACATCATTATTACAATGGTATTACATTGGAAAGCAATATGTGGATTTGAACCAGGAATTTATATGGATGTCAGGATGGCCAAGTGTTCTAAGGCGCCAGACTCAAGGTGACAAACCTTCCAGGTTAAGGGACTTCTGGTCTCAGAATGGAGGCGTGTGTTCAAATCCCACTTCTGACAATAGTTTTACATATGGAACAAGTCCCCGGGGCAATTTTGCTATTCTTTTAGACTAAATTAGAGACCTTTTGGCTTTACCGTCTCTGGCAAACGCTTTAAAATATCTATGAAGCACACAGAAGAAAACCCTTTACCTGTAGTCTACTTTTTGTGGAAAATGCTTGTAAATATCTATGAAGCACACAGAAGAAAACCCTTTACCTGTACTTTTTGTGGAAAATGCTTGTAAATATCTAAGAAGCACACAGAAGAAAACCCTTTACCTGTAGTCTACATTTTGTGTATCTTCAAGTTAATTGGCTTCCATTGAATACAATTTGTAGCCTGTTGTTTTGTAGCTGACAGTGTGAACACAGCACAACAACAGCAGCAGGTCTTTGTCATAGCAGCCATTGTCTGTTTCCACTCCTGTGTAAAACTGCTGCCCTGTGTGAGGCTCGAACTCACAACCTTCAGATTATGAGACTGACGCGCTGCCTACTGCGCCAACGAGGCTACAAATCACATATTCATGCAAGCAAACATGGGTTATTACTACACTAATTCCAGTATTAAACTTTTTATGACATAGGCCAAATGCCACTGGTAAACGGCCAGGCAAGCTCTGATCTCAACCTTACAGTCGGCACAAGGGGAATTAGCTCAAATGGTGGAGGGCTCGCTTAGCATGCGAGAAGTAGCGGGATCGATGCCCGCATTCTCAAAGGAGCATGCTTTCTTGGACCCTTAAACGGTCATGCATAAATGATAGTAACTACTGCTTATAAATTGAGAGTAGCCTATTATTGCATTGTTTTACTGTTACAGTTTCATTACATAAGTGTTGAATTACATTACATCCTTATTACAATGGTATTACATTGGAAAGCAATACGTGGATTTGAACCTGGAATTTATATGGATGTCAGGATGGCCGAGTGGTCTAAGGCGCCAGACTCAAGGTGACAAACCTTCCAGGTTAAGGGACTTCTGGTCTCCGAATGGAGGCGTGGGTTCAAATCCCACTTCTGACAATAGTTTTACATATGGAACAAGTCCCCGGGGCAATTTTGCTATTCTTTTAGACTAAATTAGAGACCTTTTGGCTTTACCGTCTCTGGCAAACGCTTTAAAATATCTATGAAGCACACAGAAGAAAACCCTTTACCTGTAGTCTACTTTTTGTGGAAAATGCTTGTAAATATCTATGAAGCACACAGAAGAAAACCCTTTACCTGTACTTTTTGCGGAAAATGCTTGTAAATATCTAAGAAGCACACAGAAGAAAACCCTTTACCTGTAGTCTACATTTTGTGTATCTTCAAGTTAATTGGCTTCCATTGAATACAATTTGTAGCCTGTTGTTTTGTAGCTGACAGTGTGAACACAGCACAACAACAGCAGCAGGTCTTTGTCATAGCAGCCATTGTCTGTTTCCACTCCTGTGTAAAACTGCTGCCCTGTGTGAGGCTCGAACTCACGACCTTCAGATTATGAGACTGACGCGCTGCCTACTGCGCCAACGAGGCTACAAATCACATATTCATGCAAGCAAACATGGGTTATTACTACACTAATTCCAGTATTAAACTTTTTATGACATAGGCCAAATGCCACTGGTAAACGGCCAGGCAAGCTCTGATCTCAACCTTACAGTCGGCACAAGGGGAATTAGCTCAAATGGTGGAGGGCTCGCTTAGCATGCGAGAAGTAGCGGGATCGATGCCCGCATTCTCCAAGGAGCATGCTTTCTTGGACCCTTAAACGGTCATGCATAAATGATAGTAACTACTGCTTATAAATTGAGAGTAGCCTATTATTGCATTATTTTACTGTTACAGTTTCATTACATAAGTGTTGAATTACATTACATCCTTATTACAATGGTATTACATTGGAAAGCAATACGTGGATTTGAACCAGGAATTTATATGGATGTCAGGATGGCCGAGTGGTCTAAGGCGCCAGACTCAAGGTGACAAACCTTCCAGGTTAAGGGACTTCTGGTCTCTGAATGGAGGCGTGGGTTCAAATCCCACTTCTGACAATAGTTTTACATATGGAACAAGTCCCCGGGGCAATTTTGCTATTCTTTTAGACTAAATTAGAGACCTTTTGGCTTTACCGTCTCTGGCAAACGCTTTAAAATATCTATGAAGCACACAGAAGAAAACCCTTTACCTGTAGTCTACTTTTTGTGGAAAATGCTTGTAAATATCTATGAAGCACACAGAAGAAAACCCTTTACCTGTACTTTTTGTGGAAAATGCTTGTAAATATCTAAGAAGCACACAGAAGAAAACCCTTTACCTGTAGTCTTTACCTGTAGTAGTCTTTACCTGTAGACTAAATTAGAGACCTTTTGGCTTTACCGTCTCTGGCAAACGCTTTAAAATATCTATGAAGCACACAGAAGAAAACCCTTTACCTGTAGTCTACTTTTTGTGTATCTTCAAGTTAATTGGCTTCCATTGAATACAATTTGTAGCCTGTTGTTTTGTAGCTGACAGTGTGAACACAGCACAACAGCAGCAGCAGCTCTTTGTCATAGCAGCCATTGTCTGTTTCCCCTCCTGTGTAAAAGTGCTGCCCCGTGTGAGGCTCGAACTCACGACCTTCAGATTATGAGACTGACGCGCTGCCTACTGCGCCAACGAGGCTACAAATCACGTATTCATGCAAGCAAACATGGGTTATTACAACACTAATTCCAGTATTAAACTTTTCATGACATAGGCCAAATGCCACTGGTAAACGGCCAGGCAAGCTCTGATCTCAACCTTACAGTGTGCACAAGGGGAATTAGCTCAAATGGTAGAGCGCACGCTTAGCATGCGAGAAGTAGCGGGATCGATGCCCGCATTCTCCAAGGAGCACGCATACTTGGACCCTTATACGGTCATGCATAAATGATAGTAACTACTGCTTATAAATTGAGAGTAGCCTATTATTGCCTTATTATACTGTTACAGTTTCATTACATAAGTGTTGAATTACATTACATCCTTATTACAATGGTATTACATTGGAAAGCAATAAGTGGATTTGAACCAGGAATTTATATGGATGTCAGGATGGCCGAGTGGTCTAAGGCACCAGACTCAAGGTGACAAACCTTCCAGGTTAAGGGACTTCTGGTCTCCGAATGGAGGCGTGTGTTCAAATCCCACTTCTGACAATAGTTTTACATATGGAACAAGTCCCCGGGGCAATTTTGCTATTCTTTTAGACTAAATTAGAGACCTTTTGGCTTTACCGTCTCTGGCAAACGCTTCAAAATATCTATGAAGCACACAGAAGAAAACCCTTTACCTGTATTTTTTGTGGAAAATGCTTGTAAATATCTAAGAAGCACACAGAAGAAAACAATTTACCTGTAGTCTACTTTTTGTGTATCTTCAAGTTAATTGGCTTCCATTGAATACAATTTGTAGCTGACAGTGTGAACACAGCACAACAACAGCAGCAGCTCTTTGTCATAGCAGCCATTGTCTGTTTCCCCTCCTGTGTAAAACTGCTGCCCCGTGTGAGGCTCAAACTCACGACCTTCAGATTATGAGACTGACGCGCTGCCTACTGCGCCAACGAGGCTACAAATCACATATTCATGCAAGCAAACATGGGTTATTACTACACTAATTCCAGTATTAAACTTTTTATGACATTGGCCAAATGCCACTGGTAAACGGCCAGGCAAGCTCTGATCTCAACCTTACAGTCTGCACAAGGGGAATTAGCTCAAATGGTAGAGCGCTCGCTTAGCATGCGAGAAGTAGCGGGATCGATGCCCGCATTCTCCAAGGAGCACGCTTTCTTGGACCCTTAAACGGTCATGCATAAATGATAGTAACTACTGCTTATAAATTGAGAGTAGCCTATTATTTCATTATTATACTGTTACAGTTTCATTACATAAGTGTTGAATTACATTACATCATTATTACAATGGTATTACATTGGAAAGCAATACGTGGATTTGAACCAGGAATTTATATGGATGTCAGGATGGCCGAGTGGTCTAAGGCGCCAGACTCAAGGTGACAAACCTTCCAGGTTAAGGGACTTCTGGTCTCCGAATGGAGGCGTGGGTTCAAATCCCACTTCTGACAATAGTTTTACATATGGAACAAGTCCCCGGGGCAATTTTGCTATTCTTTTAGACTAAATTAGAGACCTTTTGGCTTTACCGTCTCTGGCAAACGCTTTAAAATATCTATGAAGCACACAGAAGAAAACCTTTACCTGTACTTTTTGTGGAAAATGCTTGTAAATATCTAAGAAGCACACAGAAGAAAACCGTTTACCTGTAGTCTACTTTTTGTGTATCTTCAATTTAATTGGCTTCCATTGAATACAATTTGTAGCTGACAGTGTGAACACAGCACAACAACAGCAGCAGCTCTTTGTCATAGCAGCCATTGTCTGTTTCCCCTCCGACATGTGTAAAACTGCTGCCCCGTGTGAGGCTCGAACTCACGACCTTCAGATTATGAGACTGACGCGCTGCCTACTGCGCCAACGAGGCTACAAATCACTTATTCATGCAAGCAAACATGGGTTATTACTACACTAATTCCAGTATTAAACTTTTTATGACATAGGCCAAATGCCACTGGTAAACGGCCAGGCAAGCTCTGATCTCAACCTTACAGTGTGCACAAGGGGAATTAGCTCAAATGGTAGAGCGCACGCTTAGCATGCGAGAAGTAGAGGGATCGATGCCTGCATTCTCCAAGGAGCACGCATACTTGGACCCTTATACGGTCATGCATAAATGATAGTAACTACTTCTTATAAATTGAGAGTAGCCTATTATTGCATTATTATACTGTTACAGTTTCATTACATAAGTGTTGAATTACATTACATCATTATTACAATGGTATTACATTGGAAAGCAATATGTGGATTTGAACCAGGAATTTATATGGATGTCAGGATGGCCAAGTGTTCTAAGGCGCCAGACTCAAGGTGACAAACCTTCCAGGTTAAGGGACTTCTGGTCTCAGAATGGAGGTGTGTGTTCAAATCCCACTTCTGACAATAGTTTTACATATGGAACAAGTCCCCGGGGCAATTTTGCTATTCTTTTAGACTAAATTAGAGACCTTTTGGCTTTACCGTCTCTGGCAAACGCTTTAAAATATCTATGAAGCACACAGAAGAAAACCCTTTACCTGTAGTCTACTTTTTGTGGAAAATGCTTGTAAATATCTAAGAAGCACACAGAAGAAAACCATTTACCTGTAGTCTACTTTTTGTGTATCTTCAAGTTAATTGGCTTCCATTGAATACAATTTGTAGCTGACAGTGTGAACACAGCACAACAACAGCAGCAGCTCTTTGTCATAGCAGCCATTGTCTGTTTCCCCTCCTGTGTAAAACTGCTGCCCCGTGTGAGGCTCAAACTCACGACCTTCAGATTATGAGACTGACGCGCTGCCTACTGCGCCAACGAGGCTACAAATCACATATTCATGCAAGCAAACATGGGTTATTACTACACTAATTCCAGTATTAAACTTTTTATGACATTGGCCAAATGCCACTGGTAAACGGCCAGGCAAGCTCTGATCTCAACCTTACAGTCTGCACAAGGGGAATTAGCTCAAATGGTAGAGCGCTCGCTTAGCATGCGAGAAGTAGCGGGATCGATGCCCGCATTCTCCAAGGAGCACGCTTTCTTGGACCCTTAAACGGTCATGCATAAATGATAGTAACTACTGCTTATAAATTGAGAGTAGCCTATTATTTCATTATTATACTGTTACAGTTTCATTACATAAGTGTTGAATTACATTACATCATTATTACAATGGTATTACATTGGAAAGCAATACGTGGATTTGAACCAGGAATTTATATGGATGTCAGGATGGCCGAGTGGTCTAAGGCGCCAGACTCAAGGTGACAAACCTTCCAGGTTAAGGGACTTCTGGTCTCCGAATGGAGGCGTGGGTTCAAATCCCACTTCTGACAATAGTTTTACATATGGAACAAGTCCCCGGGGCAATTTTGCTATTCTTTTAGACTAAATTAGAGACCTTTTGGCTTTACCGTCTCTGGCAAACGCTTTAAAATATCTATGAAGCACACAGAAGAAAACCTTTACCTGTACTTTTTGTGGAAAATGCTTGTAAATATCTAAGAAGCACACAGAAGAAAACCGTTTACCTGTAGTCTACTTTTTGTGTATCTTCAATTTAATTGGCTTCCATTGAATACAATTTGTAGCTGACAGTGTGAACACAGCACAACAACAGCAGCAGCTCTTTGTCATAGCAGCCATTGTCTGTTTCCCCTCCGACATGTGTAAAACTGCTGCCCCGTGTGAGGCTCGAACTCACGACCTTCAGATTATGAGACTGACGCGCTGCCTACTGCGCCAACGAGGCTACAAATCACTTATTCATGCAAGCAAACATGGGTTATTACTACACTAATTCCAGTATTAAACTTTTTATGACATAGGCCAAATGCCACTGGTAAACGGCCAGGCAAGCTCTGATCTCAACCTTACAGTGTGCACAAGGGGAATTAGCTCAAATGGTAGAGCGCACGCTTAGCATGCGAGAAGTAGAGGGATCGATGCCCGCATTCTCCAAGGAGCACGCATACTTGGACCCTTATACGGTCATGCATAAATGATAGTAACTACTGCTTATAAATTGAGAGTAGCCTATTATTGCATTATTATACTGTTACAGTTTCATTACATAAGTGTTGAATTACATTACATCATTATTACAATGGTATTACATTGGAAAGCAATATGTGGATTTGAACCAGGAATTTATATGGATGTCAGGATGGCCAAGTGTTCTAAGGCGCCAGACTCAAGGTGACAAACCTTCCAGGTTAAGGGACTTCTGGTCTCAGAATGGAGGTGTGTGTTCAAATCCCACTTCTGACAATAGTTTTACATATGGAACAAGTCCCCGGGGCAATTTTGCTATTCTTTTAGACTAAATTAGAGACCTTTTGGCTTTACCGTCTCTGGCAAACGCTTTAAAATATCTATGAAGCACACAGAAGAAAACCCTTTACCTGTAGTCTACTTTTTGTGGAAAATGCTTGTAAATATCTAAGAAGCACACAGAAGAAAACCATTTACCTGTAGTCTACTTTTTGTGTATCTTCAAGTTAATTGGCTTCCATTGAATACAATTTGTAGCTGACAGTGTGAACACAGCACAACAACAGCAGCAGCTCTTTGTCATAGCAGCCATTGTCTGTTTCCCCTCCTGTGTAAAACTGCTGCCCCGTGTGAGGCTCAAACTCACGACCTTCAGATTATGAGACTGACGCGCTGCCTACTGCGCCAACGAGGCTACAAATCACATATTCATGCAAGCAAACATGGGTTATTACTACACTAATTCCAGTATTAAACTTTTTATGACATTGGCCAAATGCCACTGGTAAACGGCCAGGCAAGCTCTGATCTCAACCTTACAGTCTGCACAAGGGGAATTAGCTCAAATGGTAGAGCGCTCGCTTAGCATGCGAGAAGTAGCGGGATCGATGCCCGCATTCTCCAAGGAGCACGCTTTCTTGGACCCTTAAACGGTCATGCATAAATGATAGTAACTACTGCTTATAAATTGAGAGTAGCCTATTATTTCATTATTATACTGTTACAGTTTCATTACATAAGTGTTGAATTACATTACATCATTATTACAATGGTATTACATTGGAAAGCAATACGTGGATTTGAACCAGGAATTTATATGGATGTCAGGATGGCTGAGTGGTCTAAGGCGCCAGACTCAAGGTGACAAACCTTCCAGGTTAAGGGACTTCTGGTCTCCGAATGGAGGCGTGGGTTCAAATCCCACTTCTGACAATAGTTTTACATATGGAACAAGTCCCCGGGGCAATTTTGCTATTCTTTTAGACTAAATTAGAGACCTTTTGGCTTTACCGTCTCTGGCAAACGCTTTAAAATATCTATGAAGCACACAGAAGAAAACCTTTACCTGTACTTTTTGTGGAAAATGCTTGTAAATATCTAAGAAGCACACAGAAGAAAACCGTTTACCTGTAGTCTACTTTTTGTGTATCTTCAATTTAATTGGCTTCCATTGAATACAATTTGTAGCTGACAGTGTGAACACAGCACAACAACAGCAGCAGCTCTTTGTCATAGCAGCCATTGTCTGTTTCCCCTCCGACATGTGTAAAACTGCTACCCCGTGTGAGGCTCGAACTCACGACCTTCAGATTATGAGACTGACGCGCTGCCTACTGCGCCAACGAGGCTACAAATCACTTATTCATGCAAGCAAACATGGGTTATTACTACACTAATTCCAGTATTAAACTTTTTATGACATAGGCCAAATGCCACTGGTAAACGGCCAGGCAAGCTCTGATCTCAACCTTACAGTGTGCACAAGGGGAATTAGCTCAAATGGTAGAGCGCACGCTTAGCATGCGAGAAGTAGAGGGATCGATGCCTGCATTCTCCAAGGAGCACGCATACTTGGACCCTTATACGGTCATGCATAAATGATAGTAACTACTGCTTATAAATTGAGAGTAGCCTATTATTGCATTATTATACTGTTACAGTTTCATTACATAAGTGTTGAATTACATTACATCATTATTACAATGGTATTACATTGGAAAGCAATATGTGGATTTGAACCAGGAATTTATATGGATGTCAGGATGGCCAAGTGTTCTAAGGCGCCAGACTCAAGGTGACAAACCTTCCAGGTTAAGGGACTTCTGGTCTCAGAATGGAGGTGTGTGTTCAAATCCCACTTCTGACAATAGTTTTACATATGGAACAAGTCCCCGGGGCAATTTTGCTATTCTTTTAGACTAAATTAGAGACCTTTTGGCTTTACCGTCTCTGGCAAACGCTTTAAAATATCTATGAAGCACACAGAAGAAAACCCTTTACCTGTAGTCTACTTTTTGTGGAAAATGCTTGTAAATATCTAAGAAGCACACAGAAGAAAACCATTTACCTGTAGTCTACTTTTTGTGTATCTTCAAGTTAATTGGCTTCCATTGAATACAATTTGTAGCTGACAGTGTGAACACAGCACAACAACAGCAGCAGCTCTTTGTCATAGCAGCCATTGTCTGTTTCCCCTCCGACATGTGTAAAACTGCTGCCCCGTGTGAGGCTCGAACTCACGACCTTCAGATTATGAGACTGACGCGCTGCCTACTGCGCCAACGAGGCTACAAATCACTTATTCATGCAAGCAAACATGGGTTATTACTACACTAATTCCAGTATTAAACTTTTTATGACATAGGCCAAATGCCACTGGTAAACGGCCAGGCAAGCTCTGATCTCAACCTTACAGTGTGCACAAGGGGAATTAGCTCAAATGGTAGAGCGCACGCTTAGCATGCGAGAAGTAGAGGGATCGATGCCCGCATTCTCCAAGGAGCACGCATACTTGGACCCTTATACGGTCATGCATAAATGATAGTAACTACTGCTTATAAATTGAGAGTAGCCTATTATTGCATTATTATACTGTTACAGTTTCATTACATAAGTGTTGAATTACATTACATCATTATTACAATGGTATTACATTGGAAAGCAATATGTGGATTTGAACCAGGAATTTATATGGATGTCAGGATGGCCAAGTGTTCTAAGGCGCCAGACTCAAGGTGACAAACCTTCCAGGTTAAGGGGCTTCTGGTCTCAGAATGGAGGCGTGTGTTCAAATCCCACTTCTGACAATAGTTTTACATATGGAACAAGTCCCCGGGGCAATTTTGCTATTCTTTTAGACTAAATTAGAGACCTTTTGGCTTTACCGTCTCTGGCAAACGCTTTAAAATATCTATGAAGCACACAGAAGAAAACCCTTTACCTGTAGTCTACTTTTTGTGGAAAATGCTTGTAAATATCTAAGAAGCACACAGAAGAAAACCATTTACCTGTAGTCTACTTTTTGTGTATCTTCAAGTTAATTGGCTTCCATTGAATACAATTTGTAGCTGACAGTGTGAACACAGCACAACAACAGCAGCAGCTCTTTGTCATAGCAGCCATTGTCTGTTTCCCCTCCTGTGTAAAACTGCTGCCCCGTGTGAGGCTCGAACTCACGACCTTCAGATTATGAGACTGACGCGCTGCCTACTGCGCCAACGAGGCTACAAATCACTTATTCATGCAAGCAAACATGGGTTATTACTACACTAATTCCAGTATTAAACTTTTTATGACATAGGCCAAATGCCACTGGTAAACGGCCAGGCAAGCTCTGATCTCAACCTTACAGTGTGCACAAGGGGAATTAGCTCAAATGGTAGAGCGCACGCTTAGCATGCGAGAAGTAGAGGGATCGATGCCCGCATTCTCCAAGGAGCACGCATACTTGGACCCTTATACGGTCATGCATAAATGATAGTAACTACTGCTTATAAATTGAGAGTAGCCTATTATTGCATTATTATACTGTTACAGTTTCATTACATAAGTGTTGAATTACATTACATCATTATTACAATGGTATTACATTGGAAAGCAATATGTGGATTTGAACCAGGAATTTATATGGATGTCAGGATGGCCAAGTGTTCTAAGGCGCCAGACTCAAGGTGACAAACCTTCCAGGTTAAGGGACTTCTGGTCTCAGAATGGAGGCGTGTGTTCAAATCCCACTTCTGACAATAGTTTTACATATGGAACAAGTCCCCGGGGCAATTTTGCTATTCTTTTAGACTAAATTAGAGACCTTTTGGCTTTACCGTCTCTGGCAAACGCTTTAAAATATCTATGAAGCACACAGAAGAAAACCCTTTACCTGTAGTCTACTTTTTGTGGAAAATGCTTGTAAATATCTAAGAAGCACACAGAAGAAAACCATTTACCTGTAGTCTACTTTTTGTGTATCTTCAAGTTAATTGGCTTCCATTGAATACAATTTGTAGCTGACAGTGTGAACACAGCACAACAACAGCAGCAGCTCTTTGTCATAGCAGCCATTGTCTGTTTCCCCTCCTGTGTAAAACTGCTGCCCCGTGTGAGGCTCGAACTCACGACCTTCAGATTATGAGACTGACGCGCTGCCTACTGTGCCAACGAGGCTACAAATCACTTATTCATGCAAGCAAACATGGGTTATTACTACACTAATTCCAGTATTAAACTTTTTATGACATAGGCCAAATGCCACTGGTAAACGGCCAGGCAAGCTCTGATCTCAACCTTACAGTCTGCACAAGGGGAATTAGCTCAAATGGTAGAGCGCTCGCTTAGCATGCGAGAAGTTGCGGGATCGATGCCCGCATTCTCCAAGGAGCACGCTTTCTTGGACCCTTAAACGGTCATGCATAAATGATAGTAACTACTGCTTATAAATTGAGAGTAGCCTATTATTGCATTATTATACTGTTACAGTTTCATTACATAAGTGTTGAATTACATTACATCCTTATTACAATGGTATTACATTGGAAAGCAATACGTGGATTTGAACCAGGAATTTATATGGATGTCAGGATGGCCGAGTGGTCTAAGGCGCCAGACTCAAGGTGACAAACCTTCCAGGTTAAGGGACTTCTGGTCTCCGAATGGAGGCGTGGGTTCAAATCCCACTTCTGACAATAGTTTTACATATGGAACAAGTCCCCGGGGCAATTTTGCTATTCTTTTAGACTAAATTAGAGACCTTTTGGCTTTACCGTCTCTGGCAAACGCTTTAAAATATCTATGAAGCACACAGAAGAAAACCCTTTACCTGTAGTCTACTTTTTGTGGAAAATGCTTGTAAATATCTATGAAGCACACAGAAGAAAACCCTTTACCTGTACTTTTTGTGGAAAATGCTTGTAAATATCTAAGAAGCACACAGAAGAAAACCCTTTACCTGTAGTCTACATTTTGTGTATCTTCAAGTTAATTGGCTTCCATTGAATACAATTTGTAGCCTGTTGTTTTGTAGCTGACAGTGTGAACACAGCACAACAACAGCAGCAGGTCTTTGTCATAGCAGCCATTGTCTGTTTCCACTCCTGTGTAAAACTGCTGCCCTGTGTGAGGCTCGAACTCACGACCTTCAGATTATGAGACTGACGCGCTGCCTACTGCGCCAACGAGGCTACAAATCACATATTCATGCAAGCAAACATGGGTTATTACTACACTAATTCCAGTATTAAACTTTTTATGACATAGGCCAAATGCCACTGGTAAACGGCCAGGCAAGCTCTGATCTCAACCTTACAGTCGGCACAAGGGGAATTAGCTCAAATGGTGGAGGGCTCGCTTAGCATGCGAGAAGTAGCGGGATCGATGCCCGCATTCTCCAAGGAGCATGCTTTCTTGGACCCTTAAACGGTCATGCATAAATGATAGTAACTACTGCTTATAAATTGAGAGTAGCCTATTATTGCATTATTTTACTGTTACAGTTTCATTACATAAGTGTTGAATTACATTACATCCTTATTACAATGGTATTACATTGGAAAGCAATACGTGGATTTGAACCAGGAATTTATATGGATGTCAGGATGGCCGAGTGGTCTAAGGCGCCAGACTCAAGGTGACAAACCTTCCAGGTTAAGGGACTTCTGGTCTCTGAATGGAGGCGTGGGTTCAAATCCCACTTCTGACAATAGTTTTACATATGGAACAAGTCCCCGGGGCAATTTTGCTATTCTTTTAGACTAAATTAGAGACCTTTTGGCTTTACCGTCTCTGGCAAACGCTTTAAAATATCTATGAAGCACACAGAAGAAAACCCTTTACCTGTAGTCTACTTTTTGTGGAAAATGCTTGTAAATATCTATGAAGCACACAGAAGAAAACCCTTTACCTGTACTTTTTGTGGAAAATGCTTGTAAATATCTAAGAAGCACACAGAAGAAAACCCTTTACCTGTAGTCTACATTTTGTGTATCTTCAAGTTAATTGGCTTCCATTGAATACAATTTGTAGCCTGTTGTTTTGTAGCTGACAGTGTGAACACAGCACAACAACAGCAGCAGGTCTTTGTCATAGCAGCCATTGTCTGTTTCCACTCCTGTGTAAAACTGCTGCCCTGTGTGAGGCTCGAACTCACGACCTTCAGATTATGAGACTGACGCACTGCCTACTGCGCCAACGAGGCTACAAATCACATATTCATGCAAGCAAACATGGGTTATTACTACACTAATTCCAGTATTAAACTTTTTATGACATAGGCCAAATGCCACTGGTAAACGGCCAGGCAAGCTCTGATCTCAACCTTACAGTCGGCACAAGGGGAATTAGCTCAAATGGTGGAGGGCTCGCTTAGCATGCGAGAAGTAGCGGGATCGATGCCCGCATTCTCCAAGGAGCATGCTTTCTTGGACCCTTAAACGGTCATGCATAAATGATAGTAACTACTGCTTATAAATTGAGAGTAGCCTATTATTGCATTATTTTACTGTTACAGTTTCATTACATAAGTGTTGAATTACATTACATCCTTATTACAATGGTATTACATTGGAAAGCAATACGTGGATTTGAACCAGGAATTTATATGGATGTCAGGATGGCCGAGTGGTCTAAGGCGCCAGACTCAAGGTGACAAACCTTCCAGGTTAAGGGACTTCTGGTCTCTGAATGGAGGCGTGGGTTCAAATCCCACTTCTGACAATAGTTTTACATATGGAACAAGTCCCCGGGGCAATTTTGCTATTCTTTTAGACTAAATTAGAGACCTTTTGGCTTTACCGTCTCTGGCAAACGCTTTAAAATATCTATGAAGCACACAGAAGAAAACCCTTTACCTGTAGTCTACTTTTTGTGGAAAATGCTTGTAAATATCTATGAAGCACACAGAAGAAAACCCTTTACCTGTACTTTTTGTGGAAAATGCTTGTAAATATCTAAGAAGCACACAGAAGAAAACCCTTTACCTGTAGTCTTTACCTGTAGTAGTCTTTACCTGTAGACTAAATTAGAGACCTTTTGGCTTTACCGTCTCTGGCAAACGCTTTAAAATATCTATGAAGCACACAGAAGAAAACCCTTTACCTGTAGTCTACTTTTTGTGTATCTTCAAGTTAATTGGCTTCCATTGAATACAATTTGTAGCCTGTTGTTTTGTAGCTGACAGTGTGAACACAGCACAACAGCAGCAGCATCTCTTTGTCATAGCAGCCATTGTCTGTTTCCCCTCCTGTGTAAAAGTGCTGCCCCGTGTGAGGCTCGAACTCACGACCTTCAGATTATGAGACTGACGCGCTGCCTACTGCGCCAACGAGGCTACAAATCACGTATTCATGCAAGCAAACATGGGTTATTACAACACTAATTCCAGTATTAAACTTTTCATGACATAGGCCAAATGCCACTGGTAAACGGCCAGGCAAGCTCTGATCTCAACCTTACAGTGTGCACAAGGGGAATTAGCTCAAATGGTAGAGCGCACGCTTAGCATGCGAGAAGTAGCGGGATCGATGCCCGCATTCTCCAAGGAGCACGCATACTTGGACCCTTATACGGTCATGCATAAATGATAGTAACTACTGCTTATAAATTGAGAGTAGCCTATTATTGCCTTATTATACTGTTACAGTTTCATTACATAAGTGTTGAATTACATTACATCCTTATTACAATGGTATTACATTGGAAAGCAATAAGTGGATTTGAACCAGGAATTTATATGGATGTCAGGATGGCCGAGTGGTCTAAGGCACCAGACTCAAGGTAACAAACCTTCCAGGTTAAGGGACTTCTGGTCTCCGAATGGAGGCGTGTGTTCAAATCCCACTTCTGACAATAGTTTTACATATGGAACAAGTCCCCGGGGCAATTTTGCTATTCTTTTAGACTAAATTAGAGACCTTTTGGCTTTACCGTCTCTGGCAAACGCTTCAAAATATCTATGAAGCACACAGAAGAAAACCCTTTACCTGTACTTTTTGTGGAAAATGCTTGTAAATATCTAAGAAGCACACAGAAGAAAACAATTTACCTGTAGTCTACTTTTTGTGTATCTTCAAGTTAATTGGCTTCCATTGAATACAATTTGTAGCTGACAGTGTGAACACAGCACAACAACAGCAGCAGCTCTTTGTCATAGCAGCCATTGTCTGTTTCCCCTCCTGTGTAAAACTGCTGCCCCGTGTGAGGCTCAAACTCACGACCTTCAGATTATGAGACTGACGCGCTGCCTACTGCGCCAACGAGGCTACAAATCACATATTCATGCAAGCAAACATGGGTTATTACTACACTAATTCCAGTATTAAACTTTTTATGACATAGGCCAAATGCCACTGGTAAACGGCCAGGCAAGCTCTGATCTCAACCTTACAGTCTGCACAAGGGGAATTAGCTCAAATGGTAGAGCGCTCGCTTAGCATGCGAGAAGTAGCGGGATCGATGCCCGCATTCTCCAAGGAGCACGCTTTCTTGGACCCTTAAACGGTCATGCATAAATGATAGTAACTACTGCTTATAAATTGAGAGTAGCCTATTATTTCATTATTATACTGTTACAGTTTCATTACATAAGTGTTGAATTACATTACATCATTATTACAATGGTATTACATTGGAAAGCAATACGTGGATTTGAACCAGGAATCTATATGGATGTCAGGATGGCCGAGGGGTCTAAGGCGCCAGACTCAAGGTGACAAACCTTCCAGGTTAAGGGACTTCTGGTCTCCGAATGGAGGCGTGGGTTCAAATCCCACTTCTGACAATAGTTTTACATATGGAACAAGTCCCCGGGGCAATTTTGCTATTCTTTTAGACTAAATTAGAGACCTTTTGGCTTTACCGTCTCTGGCAAACGCTTTAAAATATCTATGAAGCACACAGAAGAAAACCTTTACCTGTACTTTTTGTGGAAAATGCTTGTAAATATCTAAGAAGCACACAGAAGAAAACCGTTTACCTGTAGTCTACTTTTTGTGTATCTTCAATTTAATTGGCTTCCATTGAATACAATTTGTAGCTGACAGTGTGAACACAGCACAACAACAGCAGCAGCTCTTTGTCATAGCAGCCATTGTCTGTTTCCCCTCCGACATGTGTAAAACTGCTGCCCCGTGTGAGGCTCGAACTCACGACCTTCAGATTATGAGACTGACGCGCTGCCTACTGCGCCAACGAGGCTACAAATCACTTATTCATGCAAGCAAACATGGGTTATTACTACACTAATTCCAGTATTAAACTTTTTATGACATAGGCCAAATGCCACTGGTAAACGGCCAGGCAAGCTCTGATCTCAACCTTACAGTGTGCACAAGGGGAATTAGCTCAAATGGTAGAGCGCACGCTTAGCATGCGAGAAGTAGAGGGATCGATGCCCGCATTCTCCAAGGAGCACGCATACTTGGACCCTTATACGGTCATGCATAAATGATAGTAACTACTGCTTATAAATTGAGAGTAGCCTATTATTGCCTTATTATACTGTTACAGTTTCATTACATAAGTGTTGAATTACATTACATCCTTATTACAATGGTATTACATTGGAAAGCAATACGTGGATTTGAACCAGGAATTTATATGGATGTCAGGATGGCCGAGTGGTCTAAGGCGCCAGACTCAAGTTGACAAACCTTCCAGGTTAAGGGACTTCTGGTCTCCGAATGGAGGCGTGTGTTCAAATCCCACTTCTGACAATAGTTTTACATATGGAACAAGTCCCCGGGGCAATTTTGCTATTCTTTTAGACTAAATTAGAGACCTTTTGGCTTTACCGTCTCTGGCAAACGCTTTAAAATATCTATGAAGCACACAGAAGAAAACCCTTTACCTGTACTTTTTGTGGAAAATGCTTGTAAATATCTAAGAAGCACACAGAAGAAAACCGTTTACCTGTAGTCTACTTTTTGTGTATCTTCAAGTTAATTGGCTTCCATTGAATACAATTTGTAGCTGACAGTGTGAACACAGCACAACAACAGCAGCAGCTCTTTGTCATAGCAGCCATTGTCTGTTTCCCCTCCTGTGTAAAACTGCTGCCCCGTGTGAGGCTCGAACTCACGACCTTCAGATTATGAGACTGACACGCTGTCTACTGCGCCAACGAGGCTACTAATCACTTGTTCATGCAAGCAAACATGGGTTATTACTACACTAATTCCAGTATTAAACTTTTTGTCTGTTTCCCCTCCTGTGTAAAACTGCTGCCCCGTGTGAGGCTCGAACTCACGACCTTCAGATTATGAGACTGACACGCTGTCTACTGCGCCAACGAGGCTACTAATCACTTGTTCATGCAAGCAAACATCGGTCATGCATAAATGATAGTAACTACTGCTTATAAATTGAGAGTAGCCTATTATTGCATTATTATACTGTTACAGTTTCATTACATAAGTGTTGAATTACATTACATCATTATTACAATGGTATTACATTGGAAAGCAATACGTGGATTTGAACCAGGAATTTATATGGATGTCAGGATGGCCGAGTGGTCTAAGGCGCCAGACTCAAGGTGACAAACCTTCCAGGTTAACAGTTTGACTGCGGAAAACGATTTATCGGACTTTTAATCAACCCCCCTTCACTGCCGAGATTGTTGTATTACCTTTAGAGCATACGCTGAATTATTTGGGCTTTTAATCCGCGAAAATCCAGCAAAAAAAGCTCCCCTGGTTTGTTATGATCCGAGTATAGCATCCACCATCTTGGTGCACCCGGAAGACGCACACAAGACTGGTCTCAATGAGGCGTTGCACCCCATTAGTTTACATTGGCCTCAATTTCCCAGAAGCCCTAGCAGCCCACAGCATGTGACGATTTCCGTTTTTTTTATAACAACAGATGCGCCTACTCTCTTTCTCCGCGGCGAAGAAGAATTTTCTTTTTTTTGTTTACATTACGGCGGATTAAACACATAAAACAAAACTCGCGTATGTCCGATATGGCAGCGACATTAACCTGGAGTAATCCATTCAAAGCACGGAAACTGTTAAGGGACTTCTGGTCTCCCAATGGAGGCGTGGGTTCAAATCCCACTTCTGACAATTGTTTTACATATGGAACAAGTCCCCGGGGCAATTTTGCTATTCTTTTAGACTAAATTAGAGACCTTTTGGCTTTACCGTCTCTGGCAAACGCTTTAAAATATCTATGAAGCACACAGAAGAAAACCCTTTACCTGTACTTTTTGTGGAAAATGCTTGTAAATAATCTAAGAAGCACACAGAAGAAAACCATTTACCTGTAGTCTACTTTTTGTGTATCTTCAAGTTAATTGGCTTCCATTGAATACAATTTGTAGCTGACAGTGTGAACACAGCACAACAACAGCAGCAGCTCTTTGTCATAGCAGCCATTGTCTGTTTCCCCTCCTGTGTAAAACTGCTGCCCCGTGTGAGGCTCGAACTCACGACCTTCAGATTATGAGACTGACGCGCTGCCTACTGCGCCAACGAGGCTACAAATCACTTATTCATGCAAGCAAACATGGGTTATTACTACACTAATTCCAGTATTAAACTTTTTATGACATAGGCCAAATGCCACTGGTAAACGGCCAGGCAAGCTCTGATCTCAACATTACAGTCTGCATAAGGGGAATTAGCTCAAATGGTAGAGCGCTCGCTTAGCATGCGAGAAGTAGGGGGATAGATGCCCGCATTCTCCAAGGAGCACGCATACTTGGACCCTTATACGGTCATGCATAAATGATAGTAAATACTGCTTATAAATTGAGAGTAGCCTATTATTGCCTTATTATACTGTTACAGTTTCATTACATAAGTGTTGAATTACATTACATCCTTATTACAATGGTATTACATTGGAAAGCAATACGTGGATTTGAACCAGGAATTTATATGGATGTCAGGATGGCCGAGTGGTCTAAGGCGCCAGACTCAAGGTGACAAACCTTCCAGGTTAAGGGACTTCTGGTCTCAGAATGGAGGCGTGTGTTCAAATCCCACTTCTGACAATAGTTTTACATATGGAACAAGTCCCCGGGGCAATTTTGCTATTCTTTTAGACTAAATTAGAGACGTTTTGGCTTTACCGTCTCTGGCAAACGCTTTAAAATATCTATGAAGCACACAGAAGAAAACCCTTTACCTGTAGTCTACTTTTTGTGGAAAATGCTTGTAAATATCTAAGAAGCACACAGAAGAAAACCATTTACCTGTAGTCTACATTTTGTGTATCTTCAAGTTAATTGGCTTCCATTGAATACAATTTGTAGCCTGTTGTTTTGTAGCTGACAGTGTGAACACAGCACAACAACAGCAGCAGCTCTTTGTCATAGCAGCCATTGTCTGTTTCCCCTCCTCTGTAAAACTGCTGCCCCGTGTGAGGCTCGAACTCACGACCTTCATATTATGAGACTGACGCGCTGCCTACTGCGCCAACGAGGCTACAAATCACGTATTCATGCAAGCAAACATGGGTTATTACAACACTAATTCCAGTATTAAACTTTTTATGACATAGGCCAAATGCCACTGGTAAACGTCCAGGCAAGCTCTGATCTCAACCTTACAGTCTGCACAAGGGGAATTAGCTCAAATGGTAGAGTGCTCGCTTAGCATGCGAGAAGTAGCGGGATCGATGCCCGCATTCTCCAAGGAGCACGCTTTCTTGGACCCTTAAACGGTCATGCATAAATGATAGTAACTACTGCTTATAAATTGAGAGTAGCCTATTATTGCATTATTATACTGTTACAGTTTCATTACATAAGTGTTGAATTACATTACATCATTATTACAATGGTATTACATTGGAAAGCAATACGTGGATTTGAACCAGGAATTTATATGGATGTCAGGATGGCCGAGTGGTCTAAGGCGCCAAACTCAAGGTGACAAACCTTCCAGGTTAATGGAGGCGTGGGTTCAAATCCCACTTCTGACAATAGTTTTACATTATGGAACAAGTCCCCGGGGCAATTTTGCTATTCTTTTAGACTAAATTAGAGACCTTTTGGCTTTACCGTCTCTGGCAAACGCTTTAAAATATCTATGAAGCACACAGAAGAAAACCCTTTACCTGTAATTTTTGTGGAAAATGCTTGTAAATATCTAAGAAGCACACAGAAGAAAACCGTTTACCTGTAGTCTACTTTTTGTGTATCTTCAAGTTAATTGGCTTCCATTGAATACAATTTGTAGCCTGTTGTTTTGTAGCTGACAGTGTGAACACAGCACAACAACAGCAGCAACTCTTTGTCATAGCAGCCATTGTCTGTTTCCCCTCCTGTGTAAAACTGCTGCCCCGTGTGAGGCCGCAGTCACACCTATCAGACAACGTGTGTTGTGTGATAAAACAATGTTTTCTGTCTTGTCGTTTGTCGCATCAATTTACCACAATGCTTTGCGGAATCTGGGCGGTGCGTGGGCGGTGCGAGGACATGCGGAAACAGATCCACGTGTTGCCTGTTGTCCTTACGCTGTTAGCTGCGGGACACAGTAGCTAGTAGCTTGGTGGTTTTTTCAACTTGTTTGTGGTGACAAAATGTTTTTTTGGAGGAGAAAGAGGGCTCTTGTCCTGGCGATCTTGGTGGCGAGGAGAAAGAGGGAAAGGGAGACGCGCCAGAGAGAGCTTGTGACCAGGAGATTGAGGCAGGAGGAGGAGGAGAGAATGCGAGCGAGGGAGATTCAAATGGCCCCTCCGGTCCGTAGAAGGAGGCGAGTGTGGGTCGATCCGATCTTTCAAGTTCGGAAACGACTCGGGGACGGTCACCAGCTTTATTGGCAGCTACGTCGGGATGAAACCCGTTTCCACCAGGAATTCAGGATGTGTATCCAACAGTTCTATTTTCTGCTGGCGAGGGTGACGCCAGAAATTCAGAAGCAGGACACTTTCTACAGGGAAGCGATACCTCCCGCTGAACGTCTTGCTATCTGTTTACGGTACAGTAACTATGTTACGTTCATTTTGTTGATTACCCACCTAGTAAATGCATTGTTAGCTCGAAAACTCGCCAATCAGCTAACGTGTGCAGCAAGGAATGCCAGGTAGACTTAAATAATTATGTTACTGTAAGCTGGACATCATAACAGCACCAGGAATGTAAATTGGATGTGAGGATGAAAGATAATATTATATAGGCTATATGCTTAGTGGATAGTTGTCTACTAAAGGCTGCTGGTGTTTCACCATGATACTGACATGACACTGACATGATGTCAGTATCATGGTCAATATCATGTCAGTATCATGTCAGTGTCATGGTCAGTGTCATGTCAGTGTCATGTCAGTGTCATGTCAGTATCATGGTCAGTATCATGTCAGTGTCATGTCAGTGTTATGGTCAGTGTCATGTCAATATCATGGTCAGTGTCATGTCAGTGTCATGTCAGTATCATGGTCAGTATCATGTCAGTGTTATGGTCAGTGTCATGTCAGTGTCATGGTCAGTGTCATGTCAGTATCATGGTCAGTGTCATGTCAGTGTTATGGTCAGTGTCATGTCAATATCATGGTCAGTATCATGTCAGTGTCATGTCAGTATCATGTCAGTTTCATTGTCAGTGTCATGTCAGTGTCATGTCAGTATCATGGTCAGTATCATGTCAGTGTCATGTCAGTGTCATGTCAGTATCATGGTCAGTATCATGTCAGTGTCATGGTCAGTGTCATGTCAATATCATGGTCAGTATCATGTCAGTGTCATGGTCAGTGTCATGTCAGTATCATGTCAGTGTCATGTCAGTGTTATGGTCAGTGTCATGTCAATATCATGGTCAGTATCATGTCAGTGTCATGTCAGTGTCATGGTCAGTATCATGGGCAGTGTCATTGTCAGTGTAATTGTCAGTGTCATGTCAGTGTCATGTCAGTGTCATGTCAGTATCATGGTCATTATCATGTCAGTATCATGGTCAGTATCATGTCAGTATCATGTCAGTGTTATGGTCAGTGTCATGTCAATATCATGGTCGGTATCATGTCAGTATCATGGTCAGTATCATGTCAGTGTCATGGTCAGTATCATGTCAGTGTCATATATTACATCAATCAATTATTATTATTATTATTATTATTATTATTAATCAATAAACCAAAAGGGCAATAAACATAACTGAAAAAGCTGCTTATACTTTCAAATCTAAACCAAATAGTTGTGAAAGTGATCTGTCGGAATGGTGGGACTTTTTCTGCCGCGGGTCCCTGTCGGAATGGTGGGACTTTTTTCTGTCGGAATGGTGGGCTGTTTACAAATATGGAGCATACCACCATTTCGACAATTAGAAGTCAATGTCGGAGTGGCAGCATGTCGGAATGGAGAGTGAACACCGTTTGGGGTCATGCAAGGTGGAGAGAGCACCAAATACTTTCCAGCTCTGTTCAACTGGCTTTTTATAGCTTATATAGTTACCTACTGTAAATCAGCGGGTCTTACACTTTACATGTCAAATATGATTTTCTACCGAGGATCCCCATGTGAAAAGATGTGTTGGGAACCCCCTGGTCCAGTGCGTCATGACGCACTGGACCAGGGCTAGGGAACCCCCATGCAAGTAGCCCAAGATTAAACTCGTAGCGTTTTTTTCCCCCGATTCGGACGATATCACAATCATGATATATATATATATATATATATATATATATTAACACATTTTGCAACACACTTCTCACTTTGAGAACCACCACTGTAAAAGCAATCATACAGATCATAATCCAATTTCAATTCAAAGGAGATTCATTGGCATGAGAAAACAAACGTTTACATTGCCAAAGCAAGTGTCACAATACACTAAAAAAGGTTGAAAATGGGGGAAGTATATGCAGTTGGAGGAGGTGCAGCATTTTGCAAACAGAGCTATGTCACTTTGCATCGTTATGTTAGAACATGGTATAAAGCTTTTTGAAACAAACTGTCACTTTGGGACAAATGACAATTATTCTCAGGACTATTGAAATAGTATGCAGACTCTGATATAAGATCTGTTTAAATCCAAAGTTAAACATTTGAATAGGAAGGAAGGCACTGGAGCATCACAGACAGTTCAAGCCCTTTTTAATGCACACACAGGGTGAAGGTAAAAAATGACAACAAGTATAGGGCACATCTTTGTCAGGTCATGTTACCTATACATAATTATTATGATCAAAATGTTCTCAAACTGTCTGATGCTCCACTGTCTAACCCATTTTGGGCGGGAACCCCTTTTGGTGTTTTAAACATTGTGTTATAATTTAGCTATTGAAAAATAGCAGATCTACAAGCTCATAGCGTGCTACGAGCTTGTAGGTCTGCTATTTTTGAAAAATCGTAAAAATGTGGCGCAAATCTTTGAATATATATTAGGTCTAAATGGGTTAAACATTTGAATGTCGTGGGAAAATTTAAACTGTCATATTATAGATGCATTATGTATAAACAGATTTTTTTATATATATAACTTTTTTAATTCAGAAATGTCGACCATCTGAAAAGGATGTTAATTTGTGCACTCAATAGTTGCTGTGGGCTACTTTTGAACAAATGATTTCATCATTCAGCCATGCCATTGTTCTCCAGAGCCACTATTAAAGCAATGCCATTATGATTATAGATCCGGTATATATGGATGCTGAGGTTCTGTAATATTAATAATGCAGAGCTAACATTATCTTATCAACATCACTTGTAACATGTCAGTTCAGATTGTGTGTTAACGTTGTGATTATTGTCTCTACCTATTTTACAGGTATCTTACCACTGGTCACAACTACCTGGCCATCTCCAGCAGTTTCCGTGTTGGCCGCTCCACTGTGGTTGGCATTGTGCCCACTGTGGCAGCTGCCATCTGGAACACCATGGCTGAGGACTTCATGCCTGTGCCAAAGAAGGATGATTGGAAGGCTATATCCGATGTATTTGGTGAGAAGTGGCACTTTCCTCACTGTGTGGGTGCCATAGATGGCAAACACATTGCCATCAAGGCACCCGACAGATCAGGATCGCTCTTCCACAACTACAAAGGGCACTTTTCAATTGTCCTGCTGGCTGTGGTGGATGCTCTTGGCTTGTTCCGTGTGGTCGACGTATGTGCGTATGGGGGTGGCAGTGACGGTGGGGTACTTGCAGTGTCTCATTTTGGGCGGGCTCTGACGAGGGGTACACTGGACCTTCCCGATGATGCCCCGCTCCAAAATGCTGAGCACCTGGGGCCACTTCCGTACGCTTTTTTGGCGGATTTGGCTTTCCCTCTGCGCCAGAACCTGCTTCGCCCATACACGCGTCAGTCGCTCCGCACGGACACCCACCGTGGTACTTAAGACACGCAAAATACAGCCCTGTGAGTTCCAATGAACCTGAGAGCGATGCCGTCCAGGGTCACCCATGGCGGTAAGGTCAAAGGGGAGGTTCCATTTTCTTCTTTTTTGTCCTTTTTAGTTAGAAGATTGTGAGTTCCAATGAACCTGAGAGCGATGCCGTCCAGGGTCACCCATGGCGGTAAGGTCAAAGGGGAGGTTCCATTTTCTTCTCCATTTAATTTGTCTTCTCCTTGGATCGTCACCTTGTAGTGGTGGAGAAGCTTGTGAGTTCCAATGAACCTGAGAGCTATGCCGTCGGGAGCTTTGCTCCTGGTAGGGTCACCCATGGCGGACAGCTCAAGGGGGAGGTTCCAGACGAAGTGCGATCCAACAGACACATGCTGACATTCCAGGAGCATCACAACAGCTGGGAATGAGGATCTGAAGGCTGCAGCAGCATTGAGCCCCTACTATTCTTGGACTCTATGCGACTGGATCCTGACCCACATCTGTTAATGACTGCTGAATGGCTGTCTGTGTGCCCGTCTCCCCATGTGATGCAAACGCAAAGGTATCCTCCCGAAAGTGAATGTACACATGACATCCCTTATTTCACCTGACAGTGGATGACCACCACAAATGAGCTGGACATCCTGCAGTCAAAATGACCAAAATCTCCATCCGGCCCGGTCAGAAGCTAACAGCGCTGTTACGAGCAACAGTCTACAAGCTACAGGTCCACAGTGTCATGGAGTACGCCTCACTCCATGACTCCATGATGAGTGCTCCACCTACAAATCTACAGGTCCACAGTGTCATGGAGTACGCCTCACTCCATGACTCCATGATGAGTGCTCCACCTACAAATCTCGGTCTACTTGAAGGAGGAAGGCTCTCAAAATAATTTGACTTGACCAGGAGGACACTGCCAGTACAACACTCTCCATCGACAGCCATAGCCACAGAAGACACATTGCTGCTGCTACAGTCCTTTACAAAATGCCCCCCCCCCCCCCACTGCCCTAGGGACCTCCAGGACATGCTCCCTCCACCACAAATCAGATGGCGAAACACCCACCTTATATGGCACAGCTCCAACACCCCCCCCCCCCTAGGCTCCAATACACGCACATTGGACAGAACCTTTCTCCACACAGCTGTCTGTGGGTGGAACAGCCTACCAGAGCATGTAGTTGACTCCATCACAGCCAATGGCCTTCAAGCCTTTAAACGTGGAGTCCATAGAAACCTCCTGACCACCCCCTCACACTGACTGTTGTGCTGCAGTGAACCGTAGGATTGGCCAATGGAAATATATATGCAGTGACAGATGACACTATGATCCCAGGTAAATGTCCCTGTGAAGCAGTAGTAACATGTAGTAATATGCATTAGCAATCTCCCCACTGACATTATTGAACACTTGGACATATACTGTCTTATCACTGAAATCAGTATACACATGCTTTTTAAGTTTATATATACCTGAACTAAGTTGTTACATGTCATTTCTGATTGTGTGTTAACATTGTGATTGATTTTTCTCTTCCTCTTATCCAGACACCATGTCACTGGTAAATAATATCACTACATTTGCAAAAGCGTCCTCATACCAAAGTCCCTCATCACAGCTGAGTTGACACGAGAAGTTGATGATCAGTCTACAGTGAGCAGTGTCCCCATGAGCAAGTAACACATGTAGGAGCTACACACTACTCCTCCTACTTCCACAGCTGACCTACGTCATGCTGACAAACCAAAGGATTCCTAGTGCAGCTACAAAAGAAACTATCATCCGAGGTAACGTCCCTGTTAAAGCATTAGTAACATGTAATAATCTGTATTCTCCGATTCCCCACTGTCATTGCTCAGTGCAAACATGTACATCTGCTGTCTTTGATTCATGTCCACCTATCTCTGCAGAATGTTGAAGGAGTCAGTGGAGGAGTACCTGTCCCTGCAGGAAGTGCTGTGCCAAGCTGCTCAAAGAGGAGGCCTTCCTGGAGGGACCAGACCACCTGATCTCTAGAGCAAAGGTCAGGAAATGATGTGTCTGCCTGTGTAACTCTGTTAGTAAGATTGGATATAGACCGATTCCGTAGCAGTTTCATGGTCGCAGCCTACGTATTTCCTGTAGGCGGAGCCGGCATAGCTGCGGGGTTTAAATCCTCACCAGGCACACCTCTTCTACTATAGTGAACGGCAGAGTGACTGATGTTTAGTCTGCCTCAAACGTTACTCTTTTACCTCCTTTTTACTAACACTAACATTACAAATATGCCCAGAACATCGTGATGAACCTGTGTAGTTTATGGCTGCTCCAACAGTAGTGGCAACATAAAAAAGAAAAAGAAAACGGAATGTCAAAATATCCACCGTGACTTTATACCTCATACTTTAAATGCTTAGTATGAGGTATAAAATACAGCAGCCTTGTGTTCATAAAACAGAAAGATTGGGTATTGGGTAAGACTGACGTTATGTATCTTTCAGGACCTTTCACTGCTTCGTCTCAATGGCTCTGGTCTCAGCCACCGTGGTGGATATTTTGACATTCCGTTTTATTTTTATTTTTTATGTTGCCACTACTGTTGGAGCAGCCATAAACTACACAGGTTCATCACATGTTCTGGGCATATTTGTAATGTTAGTGTTAGTAAAAAGGAGGTAAAAGAGTAACGTTTGAGGCAGACTAAACATCAGTCACTCTGCCGTTCACTATAGTAGAAGAGGTGTGCCTGGTGAGAATTTAAACCCGCAGCTATGTCAAGTCCACCTACAGGAAATACGTAAGCTGCGACCATGAGACCCGCTACGGAATCGGTCTATACTGCTGTGGTTGGATACCATCTCCCCAGCCACTGCAGATATGCTACTGTATGTCCAGAGATTATAAAAATACGTGTGAACATGTGTGCAGGTACTCTGACCTGGACCAGTGGATCTCCCAGTACCAGACAGCCTTCTCCAGCCTGCAGGCCATAAAGCTGGCCATGCCTCGGTGAGATGCAGTGATACTGTGCTGTCATATGTGCACTCCTTGCAAATGAACCCATTAAGACTTCAGCTCGATTCTACGAAATGTTTTCTAAATCATGAAAAACCTATGTTTCTATGTCAGTGGTCCTGAAACTACTTCATATCAACGACCCCTAGAATTATATGTATTTGGCCTCCGACCCCCATCTCAAAATATGTTGTTCCAGGGACCCCACAGAAGCAAACATTTGAGTTAAAAACGTTTGTTTTGAAAGAATATATGTTCCAAATTTGCGCCACATTTTCACAAATTTTCAAAAACAGCAAATCAACAAGCTTGTAGCACAGCACCAAGTGCCTCGTTATCAGCTTGTAGATCTGCTATTTTTCAATAGCTAAAGTATAACAATGCTTAAAACACCAAAAGGGGTTTCCGTCCTGAATTTGTTAACAATATCAACCTGGTATGGCACTCCTACTATGCTTGACACAGTAGGTGGATTGAACTATTGGTTCACAGGCCTTTGTCTGGCTGGCAGAATGTAGAACAGCAGGAATACTATTTAGGATACTAAAACATCATCATTGTGAATATTGTTCATTGTGTAGGAAACGCCACTAGCATATGGGACGCTCCTTTCAACACTATTTCACTGACATTATATTTTTGCTCTAATCCATCCATGTACACCTGAACTATAATTATCAACCATGCTTGTTAACATTGATGATTGTGTACCTCTCTTTTACAGATATCTTTGCACTGGAATTGTCTATCACTCCATTTCCAAAAGCTTCCTCATACCATAGCCCCTCACCGCTGCTGTCACGTAGTGAGTACGTTCATCAGAGAAACGTGACACAACAGCCAGCAAGAGGATGGAACGGGGAACCTTCCAATTCCAAGACGGCCACTCCACCTCCTGAGTCACTTGGTAATCATGATATTGTAACACTTGGTGCAAATGGTCTCCCATAGTGAAGTACGTAGACAATGCTCACTTTCATGTGACCCAACAACATTAACAAATAGCCATTGAAAAACATGTCATAATCATTCATGCAAAGTCATTTAGGACGAATGGATCAGCAACGGCTATAGAAAATGCTCGATTTTCAGTCGTCTGCTGTGTAACCCTTTAAAAGTTTTGAAATGCGACACATTTGGAATTACTTAACTGCAGTGTATCCTGAACCTACTCCGCATGACTTATTTAGTTATTAATTTGTTTCAAAGTGTGACTTTAATATAGTGTAAGCTGAGCTTAGGTTGCTACCAACCAACTTTTTGGACATGGTTCAAACAGAATTTGCTGAGAGGGACCAAATGCTTAATTGTTGCTTATTTCTTTTGGTCCGGATAGCGTTCCCCACAGGACATTGTAAACGTAACCAAATATGCAAATGAGACATGGTCAGGCCATGGATCTATTGACAGAATAGGCTATTCCTGTGGAAGATTATTTCACTGACAAACTACAACAGAAGGTTGTTTTGTTTTTGGATATTATCAAATATCTGTGAAGAAAAACAGTGAGTACATTTAATAGTCACTTATAGGCTCATTAAAAAAAGGAAAAGGCATGCATTTCAGGCTACGGACAGAGGGCGTAACCCCCCACGCACACACACACACACACTTGTAAGTCATTCCAGTCATTCTAGCCACCCCTCTGCCGCTTTTTATTTTATGACGAAAAAAATTGAAAACGAAAAAAAAAAACGTCATAAGGGTTTCATCACAGCTGAGTTGACACAAGAATTTCAAATTATATTTCATAGCAAACACAAAAAAGAATTGTCATAAAAAATAATAACTCATGCCTGGGCCGTGGCTCAGTGATCCAGGCACCTTTGCTGGTAATCCAGTCTGGCAGTGTGCCGCGGGCTCGACTCCTGATCCTGACGTCCTTTACTGTGTGTCTTCCCCCCCATCTCTCTCCCCATTTCCTGCAATAGAATTGCATGGCGTTGGCTGGCGTTGGTCGCCATTTTGTGCGTCCACCAATGCCTGGTGAATTGCCAGGCAGAGTTTATTTTTGGCCAATGGAGTCAGTTTGTCCATTTCATGGCCAATAAAGTAAATAAAATGGTGCGTTGCAGGTCCCGTCCATCCTTGAGCTGGTGCAGGACATCCCTCTCAAAGGCGCTGGGCTGCTGCTCTGACCCTGCAGGGCCTGCACCCTGCCCAGACCCAGAGGCCGTCTGCTGCTGCTGACTGGATCCTATTCAACAAAGGTTCAACCATTTATTACATTGACTTTGTATTGTATTACACAACGTCAAATGTCAAATCTGACTATAGTCACACAAAGTATAAATCAAATATTACATTGGGGTTGAGTTGTTTTTGTCTTTGCTTTGTACACATGTTCATGACTTTTCTGTATCTTACCACTTTCACCATGTGATGGCTGCAACAGAGGCTGACCAACAGAGGCTGGTGGTCTGGCCTGATGGCTCCTGGTAGCAGGGTTCCAGTGCCTGTAGGTGTGGCCTGATATGAAGTAAGATTTAATAGCATTATATAGAGCTTGTATTTTTTGGTGTTTGACTTGCAAATCCCAATGAGTTGTCTAAAGATCTTACCATGTCCACTAGCCGATGGCAGCACAGGCCTCTGCTCAACCACAGCAGAGGTCTGTGGTCCAGTCATCTGACTGGTGACCAGTCCGGTCATCTGACTGGCTGACCCTGCAGAAGCCTGTGGTCCAGTCATCTGACTGGCTGACCCTGCAGAAGCCTGTGGTCCAGTCATCTGACTGGCTGACCCTGCAGAAGCATGTGGTCCAGTCATCTGACTGGCTGACCCTGCAGAAGCCTGTGGTCCAGTCAGATGACTGGCTGACCCTGCAGAAGCCTGTGGTCCAGTCATCTGACTGGCTGACCCTGCAGAAGCCTGTGGTCCAGTCATCTGACTGGCTGACCCTGCAGAAGCCTGTGGTCCAGTCATCTGACTGGCTGACCCTGCAGAAGCCTGTGGTCCAGTCAGATGACTGGACCACTGCTGGTTGGCCGACCCTCCTCTGCCTCTGCCCCTGCCTCTGCCTCTGGCTGTTGCACAGCTGGTGGCAGTGTGGCTGGTGTGACTGACTTCTATGAAGTAAGTTTTAATCACAATATGATATAGACCTTGAATTGCTTTTGGGTTAGATTGTTAAATGGAAATGGTTTCATTTGGAATGTCTTACCACTTTCAGCAGCTGTGTCCATCACAGGCTGGTGACCTGCCTGGTACCCAGGTACCGTGGTTGGCAGTCTGTGGCCTGGTGACCGACTGGACCCTTTCCCTCGTCGTCTTGTGTAAAAGGCTGCTATGAAGTAAAGTTTAATCATAATATGATATTGTGCTTGAATTGTTTTTGTTGCATTTGTAAATGTCAATGACTGTCTTTTACACCTTACCACTTTCACCAGCTGGGGACTGCATAAACCAAGGTCCAGGGGTTGTGGGTCTGTGGTCTGCTGCTGACCAACTCGGCCCTGCTGCTTGGCTGGTGCGAGCAGGTGTGTGACTGGCAACTATGAAGAAGTTTAATCATATGATATTGAGCTTGATTTTATTTTGTTGCATTTCTAATTGTCAATGTCTTGTCTGTACATCTTACCACGTTCAGCAGGCTGTGGACCTCGCTCCCTGCAGGCTGGCGCTGACAGCAGAGACTGGGTCTGGCTGGGCTCGTCTTCTATTTAGGTAATGTTGCAAACATGTCAGTACACCTTTCTATTGGATTTGTAAGCCCTAAAACCTAAAACTCTAGCAAAGTGTAATTTAGTTTGGATAACTATCACAACATGTTACCTGGTACATTCAGGTACACCAAGTCAATTGTGAACTCTGGGTCATCCTCCACGGCTGCTGGTGACTCTCCACGTTGTTCGTGAGTTGGCTCTGAAATTGTATGCTCCTGATTGGTCTAAAGTAAGGTTTTATGTCTTAACATTTAGAGCACCGAAGGAATAAGAAAGCTTCTGCCGGCTTCCTTCTATGAAGCAAGGTTCAAACATTTATTGAATTTGTTGTTCTTGTAAACATTTGTTCTGATTAATATGCATGTCTTACTTTTATCCCCTGCAACAGCAAAGATGTCCTGCCTGGACCATTGGGAAATCTGAGTGGCATCTGTAAAGTAAGGGTTAACATGTTATTGAATAGAGCTTTATGGCTTGATTGAATTTGTAATTAGTCATCTTATTACTAATATACATCATTCTCTTACCACTGTCATCAATGTAGGGTTGGCGCACTTGGTGAAGCTGCACACTTCTTTCTATGAAGTTAGAATCAAACATACATAATTTGTGTACACCTGTATGGTTTGGATTGGTGTTGTGTTTGTAAACGGTTATGATTAACATGCATATATATTACCTCTTTCAGCAGGAAACGGCGAGCTGGGCACCTGATAAGGAGGGAGACTTCTGTCTATTAACAAATGGGAAAGAAAATAGAGGTTCAGAATTCCCAAGATTCAAAAGAAAAACAAATACATGAAATACAACACATTTCCAGAAATGTCATCATAGATAAGGTAAAATCAGCACTATTAAAAGTGTACAGATGCTTAGAACTAGAATCATCCTAGGATTCTCTCATGACTTTACAAAGGTCTTCTGGAAATGCAAGTTCACAATACATTGCAAGTTAACGAAAGGTGTGCGACAAATTTGATAAACATCTTGGGAGACAATCTTTAGATTCTCCAGCTCAGAAAATAAAAACCAAGGCTCTGGATGTTAGAGATGAGGTGATGCTAATCTTTTTTATAGAACTGTGTTCAGTCAAATTCACAACCACATGGTGAATGTCTGTGTAGAGCAACGGTGCCCACACTTTTTGGATTTGACTTCAAAATGACCTGCTCAACGATATCTACCCACCTCAAAATAATTATCTATATTATATATACTTCTATATATTAGAGAAGTTATACATATTTATATTATATAAATATTATCCCCACAATAGTATATAACTATATAAATAATTTAGTTTTAACATTTTTCATGAGGGGTTTCTGGAATAGCAATGCTGGCATTACATGTAGACCAGGGGTGCCCAGTAGATCACAAGGGCTGTGCAGGTAGATCACATGACATGCCACTAAAAAGTATTAAAAAAAGTTCAAAAATATTTCTGGAATCTGCCACTTGAATTAAGGGGACTTGATTGATTGACATCAAAAAGGGCCTGTCAGCTCAAACCCACTATTTTGTTTTCAAGAGTGTTGCTGTGCACAAATGTCAGTAGCATTACAGATTAAATACAACAAA
>NC_139715.1:759407-814407 GCF_964188405.1 Protomyctophum parallelum
TCCTAAATGCTACAGTTTCTTCGAATATATCTAATCTTCACATGTTGTCGCGCTGTGATGCGTTTTATTATTATTATTAGAGAGAGAGAGAGAGAGAGAGAGATACGGAGGGAGAGACTGGCGGTGCGTAAGGCAGTCCATATGCGCGCTGAAGGCTGATGCAAGACGCAGTGTGTGAGACGTGAGTGTGTGTGTGTGTTGTCGCTGCTCCCTGGTGATCGCTGATCAGATAGGCTATACAACACTATACAGCAACTGGCCTAATCATTAGAGAGACAGAGTGTGTGTGTGTGTGTGTGTGCGTGTGCGTGTGTGTGTGTGTGTGTGTGAGAGAGAGAGAGAGAGAGAGTCGAGAGAGGGAGAGAGGGAGAGAGGGCTCAGGTTAGCCCGGCGCTGTGGCGCTAGACAGGCAGCGGTAACCTCATGTGAAGCTCCAGGGCTCCAGCACGGAGCCCTGTTCAGCACTTAGCCGTGTTTGAGGCCATGTCAGCGGGGGGAGACGGGGGGAGACGGGGAGAGCATGGAACTCGTCACGCGAAAAAAAAAAAAACGCAACAGTTTACCGTAAAACTTACACGTCAACTCAATGTCATTGTAACGAAGATTTCCAACCGATTTTATTTTATTTTTTATGATAATTTCACCTAGTATGACGCAGAAAGTTACCTCAAAACAGGTAGCCTTTAGTGCGCTAGCCACTCAGCTTGACTATATGCTAGGTCACGTCAGAGCCTGAGATATAGTCACGTGTCGTTTAAAATCGTTTTCATTCAGACCACGTGATGTTCCTTATCAGCAACGTTAATCTCGGGCCGTGACATCCCCCCTTTAAGGATTGGTGTTGAATTTGGAAACAGTCATGAGTGATATATGCTTCTTACCACCGTCGGCAAATAAGTGGCTGGGACCTGCTGCATAGTGCTGCTGATGCTGAGTTTCATCTGAGAAAGGTTCCAAACATATTTATTGTGTACAATTATTTAAGGGTTGGTGTTGAATTTGGAAACCGTCACGAGTCATGTGTACTATTATTATTTATTACCTGCATTTCCAGCATAGAATGGCTCCTGGGAGTCCTGGCTGTCGTGCTGCTGATTGCCGTCTATAAAGGTTGAAAGATATATTGTAAAACTTTGGCCTGTCAGATGTCTTGTGTGCTGGCTCAAAACGGTCATAACAAATATTTCTCTTACCATTTGGAGGTGGGAAATTGGAGGACGTTTCTCTCTCCGTGACATGGGGCTTGTACCACTTCTTGTGTGTGCAGTGTATAATCACAGTATGATACACGTATCGACAGGAATACAAGCAGAGTGGGCACCTCATCATAAATAGGCTATTTTGAGAGTCACGTGAGGCACGAAGCAAGATGGCCGCACGGCACTGAGCTCTGATAAAGTTTCCTCTTTTTTGTAATTTTTCTGACTCACAGACCGTTTATTTTGGTATTTCTTTCGACAATAATATAACCAAAACCCAGTTTCACGTCATGGACGGGGAAATTGATCCATTCGCCTTCACACCGCAACGAAATGATCCTCGTGGAGTGCGGGCTACTGAAGCTAGCATTTCTCCGGGGGAAATGGCTAAGCTAATCAAGCAGACAATTGAGACACAGCTAGCATCATGGCAAGGAATGGTGTCCTCTCTCGTGAAAGAGGCGCTTGGGCAAGCTCTGGTCCCGATACAGAAGGGTTTAACAGAAAATGGTGAAATTCTCAAATCACTGAAGGGGCAACTAGGCGACCACGCTGAGAGGTTTGAGGCGCTCTCCACCCGGTTGGACACCATTGAAACTAACGTGCGTAAAACCGAGAGAAACAATGACGCCTGCTATGTTGAGATGCTAAAGATGCAGAAGAAACTGAACGAATTAGAAGATAGATCCAGGCTTAATAACGTGAGATTGGTTGGACTACCGCTTGGGGCAGAGGGTGATGATCCGAGAGGCTTTCTTCAGAAAATGCTGCCCAAATGGATACCAACCCTGAAGACCCTGCGTAATGCAGTCGTCACCGTGGATAAGGCGCACAGGATCTATTCCAACAGGCAGACCGGGCCGCGAACGATGATCTTCAGGCTACTACACTTCCCCGACCGGCAGGCGATACTGGAGGGGGCGAGAAAGGCAAACCCGGTCCTCCCGGGGGGAGCCAAACTGTTGTTTTTCGCAGATTACAGCCCCGGTACTACAAAGGATCGCCGCGCATTCAAAGAAATCCGCACCAAGTTATGGCAGAACGGAATAGAGTCATATCTCGTCTACCCGGCGATTCTGAAGGTAAACTACAAGGGCAAGAAGATGACGTTCAACTCGGCGGAGGAGGCGAGCCAGGCGATCAACATCCTGGGGGCTTCGGTGCGGCCCGAGGACATACGAGACGAGGCGGTGGAAGGAGGCGACCGGCTGGACGACGTGAGACGAGGCGACGATGAATCAGGCGATGCGTAATGGAGAATGGTGAGCTGTATCTATCCCTGCGACCAGGATATGAATAGCCGTGGACATTCGGCTGTATCAGGGGCTTAACTTATAGCTCCTACTTCTATTTTTTATTTTATTTTTCTTTTAAAGAAAGTCCAAGACACTTATAATATACGTTATTATTATTAGTATTGCTTTGAACAAATGCATAGAAATTGCACTAATGTACAGGGACGAGAGAAAATACAGTCTGAAAATGTATCTATTTATTTTGTTTTATTTTTTACTTTTCTACCAGGTAGTAGAGTTCATACTTTTACATTATGTGGATGGTTAAGTTAGGTTTATTATTATAATGCGCCACGGGTATCCGTTCCCCCGTAGGCTTGGATGATGTTTTTATTTTATGTCTGTTCTGATGATCGTGGGGGTGGATGTAGCGGGGCTGACGTCATAGCTGGGCAGCGGTTCAATTAGGTTGTTATTGAAAGTATATTGACGAACGGGGTTAGTTTAGTTGTGTTTGTATAGGATTTAGAAGGCGATTTCAGGTCTTCTACGTGTTATTTTCCTTTTATAATTTTTGATAACTGCCTGTGGGTATGTTTTACTATAGTTTTAATATTAGGGGGGGGCGGACAGGGTTCAGTGGTAGACATTGCTAAGTGTTGCTCACTGATGTCGCAAAGTCAGGGGAGGGGGGCGGGGGGTTTCAGGGGAAGGAGGGGGGGGGCACATCCTAATTCCATTACTAACTCACAACGGCACCAAGGTTCAGGAGGGTTAGAGAGTTTGAATGTTATATCATTTAATGTCAGAGGTCTAAATACACCACAAAAACGTTCAAAGGTCTTAGATTATTTACGCAGGAAGAATATTAACATTGCGCTTTTACAGGAAACACATCTTAAACTTGAAGACACACCCAGGGTTCAAAATAGGTTCTATAAAATGGTGACGGCATCTTCGGATGGTTCTCGCACAAAGGGAGTGATGATACTAATGAAACGTAACATAAACATTACTGTTGATAAAATAGGCACTGATAGGAAGGGTCGTATGACATTTTGCTGTACAACCATTCAAGGAAAAAAAGTTGCATTTATCAGTATATATGCACCAACTACTTTCGAGGCTGATTTTTTCCCTTCAATATCCGCACAACTGCTAAAACTGAACGATTACCAATTATATGTGGGCTCCGATATGAACGCTGTGATTAATGGGAAATTAGATAAATCTTCTCTAACTATGGCGAGTTCTCAAGACTCTGCATCTAAGGCTTTGAATAGTTTTATGAAGGATCTAAATTTAGTGGACGTGTGGAGGGTGCACAACCCACTTGTAAAGGACTACACTTACTTTTCTCCGAGACACAAGAGCTTTACTCGAATTGATCATATACTTATTTCATCTGGCTTGCTGACCTCGGTGCATTCAATTGACTTTTTGCCTAGGTTACTGTCTGATCACAGCCCTGTGATATCTTCCTTTAATTATGGAAATATAAAAAATAAAACGTCTAGATGGAGGTTTAACAATACTTTGCTGAAAAATGAGGAATTTATTTCACAACTGAAGACAAAGTTGTCTGACTTTATTTCTATAAATAGGGATAGTGTTACGGATGTGACAGTGGTTTGGGCAACGGTTAAAGGTTTCATCAGAAATAACGCGATATGGTATAGTTCTCATTTACATAAATCACGACTACAAAATATCACCCGTTTGGAACAACAATGCAAAGACTTAGAAGATTCACTTGAAGCAGGCTACACCATGTCAAAAGAAAGTGAGCTTAAAACCAAACAAGCTGAATTAAACGATTTATTAAGACGCAGGGCAGAATACATGATTCATATAACTAAACACAAATATTATGCGGAGGGCAGCAGGCCAAGCCATTTACTGGCGCTAACGATCAAACGACAGGAAGCTAAAAGGACCATACCGGCTATTAGATGTGTCAACAGAGGTATAGTGTCTTCAACAGAAGAAATAAATGATACTTTTAAGAACTTTTATAGAGAACTATATACGGGCGGTAGTATCCCCTCAGAAGAGGACTTTACAGGGTTCTTTGGAGATCTAGATCTTCCTAGTTTGACAGAAGAAGACACCATTAAATTAGATGCGCCCATTTCGTTAGGAGAACTACTCAAAGCAGTTAAAGACACCAATAAGGGACGTTCACCCGGTATAGATGGTATTCCAGTGGAGCTATATTTAGCAATATGGGAGGTCATTGGTCCAGTATGGTTGGAAACTTTGAATTATGCAATAGAAACTGGGTTCTTTCATAGAGACCTGAATACAGCTCTAATCACTGTCATCCCAAAGCCCGGAAAAGATCCTATGGACTGTGCAAACTACAGGCCAATTTCATTGATAAATGCAGATTTAAAAATCTTTTCTAAAGTTTTGGCCAGTAGGCTTGAGACGGTTATTGGGAAACTGATTAGCCCGGATCAGACAGGTTTTCTGAAGGACCGCTTAGCGGCAGACAATATTCGTAGGCTCCTCCATATTCTGAGTGCAACGGGCAAAATCCCACCTGCCTGCGGCCTACTGTTTGTCGACGCCGAAAAAGCTTTCGACCGTTTGGAATTTCCTTATCTTTGGAAGGTACTGGAGAAGTTTAAATTTGGAGAAAGGTTTATCAAAATGATTCAAACCTTATATGCTAACCCGTCGGCCCGTGTGAACGTCGGGGGAGGTTTTTCAGAACTATTTGACATAAAACGTGGGGTCCGTCAAGGAGATCCGATCTCACCTTTGATGTTCAATTTATCCATTGAACCACTGGCGCAGTTGATTAAGAGCTGTATTCGGATTTCTCCGATTACTGTGGGAACGACATCTCATTCAATTTCACTATATGCGGATGACACACTTGTATATATGGCTGATGTGCAGCGTTCACTCCCGGTTGTGTTAGAAATTATAGAGAACTTTGGGTACTTTTCAGGTTACAAGATCAATCTGTCAAAATCTGCTTTAATGCTTGTAAATGTCGATCAGAGTGAAGTGACCATCCCCCCTCAGATTATAGTTAAAACTGAAGTGCTATACTTAGGTATTCAAATCAGTGTTTCATTGGCTACTATAGCAAAAACTAATTTTTCATTGGTGTCAAAAAAAATAGAAGAAGATATTAACAGATGGAAACATTTGCCGTCATCAGTTCCAGCACGTATAGCAGTGGTTAAAATGAATGTTCTGCCTCGTATTAATTTTATTAGTTCAATGGTGCCGCTGGCACCCCCAGCGAATTATTGGAAAAAGCTGGACACACTATTAAGGAAATATATTTGGAATAATAAGCGACCTAGTATTAAATGGTCTGTGCTTCAGTATGGGAGGTCTGATGGGGGATGGGCATGCCCTAATTTCAAACTGTATCATTGGGCTTTTGTGTTGAGAAATCTCATTGTTTGGATGGATAAGGATAAAACAGCTTCTTGGGAAAAATTAGAACAGGATTTATTAGACACTGTAGGAATGAAAGGTTTTCTTTTGATGGGTATTTCTATTAAGAAATGTAATTTGTACTATGGTCCAATGTTTTCATATTTACTTCAGGTGTTTAGAGCAGTAGAGAAATACATAGGGTTTGGAACTAAGTGGTGTAAATCTTCTCCATTGTGGAACAACAACTATATGCTATCTGGGGGAAGGCCATTCACTAATAGGAGTTGGGAGGAGAAGGGCATTAGGACCCTTCAAGATATTAATGGAACAAATAATATTATGGACTTCCAGGACATAGTTAGAAGGTACGGGATTGATAGGCATTCTCTGTTCTTTTATTTCAGAATCAGATCTGCTTGTAGAGCCTATGGGGTTCCCTGGGGAGCAGAATTAAAAGACCATCCCATTCTTGACTTGTTTCAAAATGCCCCTAAACGAATCGTGTCATATTTATATGACCAACTAAATGCCCAGAAATATGCCCCCTCTACAGGAATGGAGGCCTGGAATAGGGATATAGCTGATGAAGGGCGGGAAATAGATTGGGAGGTCACTTGGAAGAATGTGGCTGGAGCATCAAAGAATCCAAATCATCAGTATATACACTTTAAGTTTTGTCACAGAGCGTATGTAACGCCGAGAATTAGGCACCGAATGGGATTGGCATCTGACCCATACTGCACATTCTGTGCCCCAGGAACCCTAGGCTCATTTGTTCATATGGTATGGGAATGTCCGGGGATCTACGAGTTTTGGGGAAGAGTTACAAGGACTTTGACAGATCTATTGGGGGTGCAATTTCCGATGGATCCATTTGTACACCTGTTAAACGATGATTCTATGTTACCTCTTACGGCAAAGACACGCAAGGTCTGGTTGGCTGGGCTTACGGCAGCCAAAAAGATCATAGCCCAACGCTGGAATCCCCCACATGATATTTCAAAAACACATTGGCTACGAAGCTTTCTGGACATTGCTTATCTGGAACTGTCATCGGCAAGGATTAATCAGGCCCAAGAGGGCACAATTTCAATGTGGACAGACCTAATATCAGACCTGAAAGACTTACTGACCCGGTGATATTGTAATGGATGTGTTGTGGGTTGATTATTCTGTGAATAGGATGGGGAGGGGGAGGGAGGGGTTTTTGTGTGTGTGTGTGTGTGTGTGTGTGTGTGTGTGTGTGTGTCTGTGTGTCTGTGTGTGTGTGTGTGTGTGTGTGCGTGCGTGCACACGAGTATGCGTGTGAGAGTGAATGTTTTGAGTTCAATTTTGTATACTGTTAATTGTAAAATGACTTATGTGTTCTTGTTCAGAAAACAAATAAAAAAATTGAATGAGAAAATAAATAAATAGGCTATTTTGTCCAAAATGTAGAAGTATTTAGAAAATGACATTAAGTATACGTCCATGATTTAGACATATAGCCTCAATGCTGCATCATCTTACATCCTTCAAGGTATTGTTTATTGGGAAAATGAATTTATATAGAGGATTTGTAGAAATTACGCCCGAACTTTACGCAGAGTATACGCGTGACGCACGTGCCTGCGGCCGAGCTACACCAGGCTTTTCAGCTCGCGTTTGCGCGTACACGCGAGCCCCGCATACGCGCACAGCACATATTAACTGGATGCGTGGGGCACGTGTACGCGCGCGCGCTTTGAAAAGCCGTGTGTGGCTCGACCGTATAGGGAATGCACTTGAATACAGTTTTAATTTCCTTCTGAATATATTTGAGAAATTGAGACGACGAACTCATTTGAGACCCGGCCTCTTTATTAGCGAGAGCCTATATACGTGAGGCATGAAGATGTCCACAAAATACGTGAAGCCTATAGAATAATCAAAAAGTCAGATCAAATGAAGATTACACGCGTTCGGAAATAGCGCACTGAGGAGAGCGCACGGTGCAATGCCTAATAGGCTAGTGCGCTCCTGGTGCGCATTTCCGAAGCACACATGAAGCAAAATGTTAGCATTACTAGACCTTATAGTCTTATTTAAGCATGTTCAAATAATGTAAACACATTTTTATGTCCTTTTTTTACATTTTGGAACAAATTGCCTATATATTGGCCTATAGGGTGCTGCAGACCCTTCCTTGCATGGTGCCAACCTATGCTGTTACCCATCCCATGCCATCTTATCCTACGTTAGGCTATATCTCGCCTACTTACCATCTTCGTGTATCTCATGGGCAATAGCCTTAAATGTTGCCCATCTCATATCCTTCCTACAGTGGTACGGATGGCTTTTGCTATACAAAATAGGATATTTACAAACAGAAAAAATTAATCGTTCATCAAATGACGCCATGTTGAGTCTCTTCTGTAGTCTGCGTGACTGTGTCCCTGGGGGGTTACCTGCACACAATCGGTGCCAGATAGAATCGACAAATCTGGTACTGATTGTCGAACGAACTTTCCAGAACGTTCCAGACTGGAGACAGCTGCGCGTAACTTGGAGACTCCAAGTTGCGTCCGGGCGCACGGCTGTCTCCACGGCTGTTATCAGTACCACTACCACAGTAGGTGCCAAGTCTGGCACTGGTTCCGTGTGTATGTATAGTAGCCTCCAGGAACGCAGACTAGCAGAGAGCATGGCATCATTTGAGGAAAATTAATATTTTCTATGTTAGCAACCACTCCATTATTTTTAATAAAGCGCATCCATTTTACCACAACACGCTCAGACGACTTGCTGCATTTCAGGCTGTTAGCCATGACGCAGACGTCAATGGTAGACTATAGGCGAAATATAGGATAAGATGACATGCGTCTCCAAGTTGGAGCCTCCAGGTTGCGCCTGGGCGCACGGCTCTCTCCTATCTGCAGTCAGACCGTTCACCGTTACTTCAGGAGAGGAGACGACAGATTGAAGAGTGCATGCCACTGCTTTGGCATTGCCACTGGACACCTCGATGTTAATGTTATTAAAAAAATGAGAGAAAAAAATCATATTTGAACCATAATCTGAAGTAGGCCTAATGTACAGTAGGCCCATTGGGCATAGCCAACACGGCACATCATTATCACATCTACATTTATCCTTCAACATTTCATGCCCAAAATGATTGTTTGGGAGCAGTAGCATTTTCAGAAATATAAGTCATGGCTACGACTCTTTCATAATCTCCAGTCCAATGCGCACTGCCCATGCGAACTGAAAACATGTTCATTCATATTAACAGTTTTATTTTATTTTAACGACCAAGTCCGTGCAGTCAGGCGGATAACTATTGATTATGGGTCGGGTGGAATAACAAACTGATGCGAGGTGGAACGAGAGATCTGAAACTTCACGGAGTCGACGTGACACCTGAATTATTTGATAGCTTGCATGCAATCTCTTTTGATATGCTACTGTACTATTTCTGCAGGTTAGGACTCGGAGTAGCTCCGGTCCATTCTGCCAATGCATATAACAAATGCAAATAACGGGACACTCAGACAGTATGTCGCCAAGGGTTCACAATTTATTATACACATACAGAATTATATATATAGCTGAGTACATTTGTATATTCACGTACAGTCGTACAAGTAGGCTACACAGCATAGGCACTCAGATCATAACACAGGGCAGAATCATATAAGCATTAGGCTATATGGACCAGAGGCTATAGGTTAGGATCGTGAATGATAAAATGCATGCACCTTGAATTATAACGTTTGTTTTAATTTTCTGTTCGGCCACGACGGGCAGGGATTATTTTTTCCTGTTGAATTGCTTACTGGAACAGACCAAACTACTTTACTTAACAATAAAAACATTTTAGTTCCGAAAATGCATTTCCTCCTCCGCGTCTGCACTCTGCTGAATAAAAACAACAACAGAGTGTGAAAAGACCGCCCAGTGTAGCGTAACAAACGGACCTTCTCTCCTATTGGTTGGGGGGTAAACCCAACCCTTTTTGTCTTGTCTGAAGTCCCACCCTGTTCTTCAGTCTTTCGACTACAAAATGTTTTCTGTCGCGTGTCTTGCCCCCCCCCCCCACATAAAACAAGTTTGTCTGATGAAACCACGTGACTCCCATTGGAAATTAATTGGGAGCTGTCTTGTCTGATGCTTTTCATCAGACAAGACAAAGATCTTTGTCTGATAGGTGTGACTGGGGCCTATGAGCGGGTGTCCAGGTCGAAAGCGGGGCCTGTCGGACTGGGGGTGTGGTTTAATGATGAAGGCGTGGCCTATGCGCTTTGGGGTGCAAAAAGTTAGTGGTGCACAATGATCCAGTGTTTTGCATGGCCATTCATGAATTACCGTTGCTCATTCAGTATGCCGACATGAAAAAGCTTACAGCACCTGGTATTCCCAGGCGGCAATGTTCCCCCTAACGTGCGCCTGTGCGCGCGCGCGCACATGGCCAAATGCTCTCGCGCACAACTGAAATCTGTCGCGCACAGACACCGACGCTGGTGTAAAAAAAAGTTTTCTTTAAAAGAAAAAGGTGTTCCCCCCGAGTATCATCTACATTACAGTAATAATACCTATCCCGAGTCGACATTTGCCCACACTTTATTTCTATTTACTTCACAGTTTATTTAGATTACACACACACACAGGCGAGGCGACAGACAGGTCTCGAGGGAGGGCAGAATCCATTTCTTGCGACCGACGGTCCGTCGCGACGCACCGTCGGCCGGTCGGTCCGTCGGTCCGTCTCCTTTTTTGACTCTTTGCTCTCCTCTCCTCTCCTCCTGTGTATACTGCGCCCAGTGCGCCGTCTGAGCGGCGAGTGAAGACCTTAGGTGGAGACGTAAGGAGCAGGCAGCACTGCAGTGCAGTCAGCCAGTGTGTGAAACCCCAAGAACCAGATAAGATCGCGTTGCGCCTTGGACCCGTGCGTTGATGGGACATTCAGATTTAAAAGGCGAACGGATGGAAGTGCGGCTGTGCGCAACAAGGAGAGGGGGAATAACGTTAGCTTCACATTAGCTAACGTTGTTATCCCTACAGCACAACAAGCCTCCAGTCCAGTGTACTTGTGAATGAAACATGTGGAAGTTAACATTAATCTCTCTAGCGGTCTAGTCCCATATGGAACCTCTCTCTGTAATTATCCAATCTGTTAATACAGCTTTCTTCAATCAATCAATCAATATTTCTGCTATGTAGAGCTACATATAATAATATATTATCTGGCGTAGTAGGGGCTGCTGACGTTCGACAATCTGAGAAACTATAGGAGTTGACACCAACAAACTCGGTCTTAGTGTGTGTGTGTGTGTGTGTGTGTGTGTGTGTGTGTGTGTGTGTGTGTCCCAATAAAGTTTTTACGGTTTCTCATGCCCCCCATGTAATCGTTCTCAACCTGTGGGACCCCAGATGACAGTGAAGTGACAATTTAAGGAATTTTAAGACTTTTATAATGCCTCAAAGGCTCTAAAAGAAAAAATACCATTACTGCATCAAAAGTAATCAGCAAACCATGCTATAAAAACTGGTCAAACTGGTGAAAATAGCCGATCTACAAGTTCACAACGAGCTTGTAGATTGGCTATTTTCACAATATTTATCTGTGGAACCATTCTGTTGCTTGTCTGGGTGGGGGGGTCCCCAGTTCAAATATGATTACTTTGGGGGGGTCACAGCCTGAAAAGGTTGAGAACCACTGATAACTGAATATTTCTAAAATTGCTAGCATACCACCTTGATATAAAATAAAAATGTTGTAACTTGCATAACCTTATGTAACTATTCACTGATTCACTCGTATACCAAAATCCATTTTGAAAAAAGAAAAAGAAATCACACCTGTGTGAAGTGAGGGGCGCTCACTTCGCATTATCTAACGTTTGGATAGTTGGTGTCAAGGTGACGTATGTTTGCTCAGTAGTTGCTGATGTCTGCTCAGGAGGTTTGAGCGTTTGTCAGACCGAAAACAATTTAGAGGGAACATTGCTTGTATCCCATGCGTTGGTGGTATAGTGGTTAGCATAGCTGCTTCCCAAGCGGTTGACCCGGGTTTGATTCCCGGCCAATGCAATATACTGTCTATTCATGCAAGAGTTTCCCTGCCAAGTTCCAAAGCTTCATTCAGCATTGTTGAAATGCCCTGACTTGTGCAAATTGGGAAGGATAAACTGATATAATTCTAGACATAAACATTTTGTGCTTTCCTGAATGACCTTGTCCCTCTGCAAATAGGTGCACATGAGTTGTATCTAATGCGTTGGTGGTATAGTGGTTAGCATAGCTGTCTTCAAAGCAGTTGACCCGGGTTCGAATCCCGGCCAATGCAATACACTGTATGTTCATGCAATAGTTTCCCTGCCAAGTTGCAATGTTCAAAAGCCATGACTTGTGCAAATTGGGAAGGACAAACTGATATAATTCTAGACATAAACATTTTGTGCTTTCCTGTATGACCTTGTCCCTCTGCAAATAGGTGCACATGACTTGTATCTCATGCGTTGGTGGTATAGTGTTTAGCATAGCTGCTTCCCAAGCAGTTGACCCGGGTTTGATTCCCGGCCAATGCAATACACTGTCTATTCATGCAAGAATTTCCCTGCCAAGTTGCAACGCTTCATTCAGCATTGGTCAAATGCCATGACTTGTGCAAATTGGGAAGGACAAACTGATATAATTCTAACATAAACATTTTGTGCTTTCCTGTATGACCTTGTCCCTCTGCAAATAGGTGCACATGAATTGTATCTAATTAGTTCCTGGTATAGTGGTTAGCATAGCTGCCTTCCAAGCAGTTGACCCGGGGTTCGATTCCCGGCCAATGCAACACACTGTCTCTTCATGCAAGAGTTTCCCTGCCAAGTCGCAATGTTCAAATGCCATGACTTGTGCAAATTGGGGAGGACAAACTGATATAATTCTAGACATAAACATTTTGTGCTTTCCTGTATGACCTTGTCCCTCTGCAAATAGGTGCACATGACTTGTATCTAATGCGTTGGTGGTATAGTGTTTAGCATAGCTGCTTCCCAAGCAGTTGACCCGGGTTTGATTCCCGGCCAATGCAATACACTGTCTATTCATGCAAGAATTTCCCTGACAAGTTGCAACGCTTCATTCAGCATTGGTCAAATGCCATGACTTGTGCAAATTGGGAAGGACAAACTGATATAATTCTAACATAAACATTTTGTGCTTTCCTGTATGACCTTGTCCCTCTGCAAATAGGTGCACATGACTTGTATCCCATGCGTTGGTGGTATAGTGGTTAGCGTAGCTGCTTCCCAAGCGGTTGACCCGGGTTCGATTCCCGGCCAATGCAATATACTGTCTATTCATGCAAGAGTTTCCCTGCCAAGTTCCAAAGCTTCATTGAGCATTGTTGAAATGCCCTGACTTGTGCAAATTGGGAAGGATAAACTGATATAATTCTAGACATAAACATTTTGTGCTTTCCTGAATGACCTTGTCCCTCTGCAAATAGGTGCACATGAGTTGTATCTAATGCGTTGGTGGTATAGTGGTTAGCATAGCTGCCTTCCAAGCAGTTGACCCGGGTTTGATTCCTGGCCAATGCAATACACTGTCTGTTCATGCAAGATTTTCCCTGCCAAGTTGCAACGTTCGAATGCCATGACTTGTGCAAATTGGGAAATTGGGAAGGACAAACTGATATAATTCTAGACATAAACATTTTGTGCTTTCCTGTATGACCTTGTCCCTCTGCAAATAGGTGCACATGACTTGTATCTTATGCGTTGGTGGTATAGTGTTTAGCATAGCTGCTTCCCAAGCAGTTGACCCGGGTTCGATTCCCGGCCAATGCAATACACTGTCTATTCATGCAAGAATTTCCCTGCCAAGTTGCAACGCTTCATTCAGCAATGTTGAAATGCCCTGACTTGTGCAAATTGGCAAGGACAAACTGATATAATTCTAGACATAAACATTTGGTGCTTTCCTGTATGACCTTGTCCCTCTGCAAATAGGTGCACATGACTTGTATCCCATGCGTTGGTGGTATAGTGGTTAGCATAGCTGCTTCCCAAGCAGTTGACCCGGGTTCGATTCCCGGCCAATGCAATACACTGTCTATTTATGCAAGAATGTCCCTGCCAAGTTGCAACTCTTCATTCAGCAATGTTCAAATGCCATGACTTGTGCAAATTGGGAAGGACAAACTAATGTAATGCTAGACATGAACATTTTGTGCTTTCCTGAATGACCTTGTCCCTCTGCAAATAGGTGCACATGAGTTGTATCTAATTCGTTGGTCGTATAGTGGTTAGCATAGCTGCCTTCCAAGCAGTTGACCCGGGTTCGATTCCCGGCCAATGCAATACACTGTCTATTTATGCAAGAATGGCCCTGCCAAGTTGCAACTCTTCATTCAGCAATGTTCAAATGCCATGACTTGTGCAAATTGGGAAGGACAAACTGATATGATACTAGACATAAACATGTTGTGCTTTCCTGTATGACCTTGTCCCTCTGCAAATAGGTGCACATGACTTGTATCTCATGCGTTGGTGGTATAGTGGTTAGCATAGCTGCCTTCCAAGCAGTTGACCCGGGTTCGATTCCCGGCCAATGCAATACACTGTCTATTCATGCAAGAATTTCCCTGCCAAGTTGCAACTCTTCATTCAGCCTTGGTCAAATGCCATGACTTGTGCAAATTGGGAAGGACAAACTGATATAATTCTAACATAAACATTTTGTGCTTTCCTGTATGACCTTGTCCCTCTGCAAATAGGTGCACATGACTTGTATCTAATTAGTTGCTGGTATAGTGGTTAGCGTAGCTGCCTTCCAAGCAGTTGACCCGGGTTCGATTCCCGGCCAATGCAATACACTGTCTCTTCATGCAAAAGTTTCCCTGCCAAGTCGCAATGTTCAAATGCCATGACTTGTGCAAATTGGGGAGGACAAACTGATATAATTCTAAACATAAACATTTTGTGCTTTCCTGTATGACCTTGTCCCTCTGCAAATATGTGCACATGACTTGTATCCCATGCGTTGGTGGTATAGTGGTTAGCATAGCTGCTTCCCAAGCAGTTGACCCGGGTTCGATTCCCGGCCAATGCAATACACTGTCTATTCATGCAAAAAATTCCCTGCCAAGTTCCAAAGCTTCATTCAGCTTTGGTCAAATGCCATGACTTGTGCAAATTGGGAAGGACAAACTGATATAATTCTAACATAAACATTTTGTGCTTTCCTGTATGACCTTGTCCCTCTGCAAATAGGTGCACATGACTTGTATCTAATTAGTTGCTGGTATAGTGGTTAGCATAGCTGCCTTCCAAGCAGTTGACCCGGGTTCGATTCCCGGCCAATGCAATACACTGTCTCTTCATGCAAAAGTTTCCCTGCCAAGTCGCAATGTTCAAATGCCATGACTTGTGCAAATTGGGGAGGACAAACTGATATAATTCTAAACATAAACATTTTGTGCTTTCCTGTATGACCTTGTCCCTCTGCAAATATGTGCACATGACTTGTATCCCATGCGTTGGTGGTATAGTGGTTAGCATAGCTGCTTCCCAAGCAGTTGACCCGGGTTCGATTCCCGGCCAATGCAATAAATTCTCCATCCATGCAAGAGTTTCCCTGCCAAGTTCCAAAGCTTCATTCAGCATTGTTCAAATGCCATGACTTGTGCAAATTGGGAAGGACAAACTGATATAATTCTAGACATAAACATTTTGTGCTTTCCTGAATGACCGTGTCCCTCTGCAAATAGGTGCACATGAGTTGTATCTAATGCGTTGGTGGTATAGTGGTTAGCATGGCTGCCTTCCAAGCAGTTGACAGGGGTTCGATTCCCGGCCAATGAAATACACTGTCTATTTATGCAAGAATGTCCCTGCCAAGTTGCAACTCTTCATTCAGCAATGTTCAAATGCCATGACTTGTGCAAATTGGGAAGGACAAACTGATATATTTCTAGACATAAACATTTTGTGCTTTCCTGAATGACCTTGTCCCTCTGCAAATAGGTGCACATGACTTGTATCTCATGCGTTGGTGGTATAGTGGTTAGCATAGCTGCCTTCCAAGCAGTTGACCCGGGGTTCGATTCCTGGCCAATGCAACACACTGTCTCTTCATGCAAGAGTTCCCCTGCCAAGTCGCAATGTTCAAATGCCATGACTTGTGCAAATTGGGGAGGACAAACTGATATAATTCTAGACATAAACATTTTGTGCTTTCCTGTATGACCTTGTCCCTCTGCAAATAGGTGCACATGACTTGTATCCCATGCGTTTATGGTATAGTGGTTAGCATAGCTGCTTCCCAAGCAGTTGACCCCGGTTCGATTCCCGGCCAATGCAATAAATTGTCCATTCATGCAAGAGTTTCCCTGCCAAGTTCCAAAGCTTCATTCAGCATTGTTCAAATGCCATGACTTGTGCAAATTGGGAAAGACAAACTGATATAATTCTAGACATAAACATTTTGTGCTTTCCTGAATGACCTTGTCCCTCTGCAAATAGGTGCACATGAGTTGTATCTAATGCGTTGGTGGTATAGTGGTTAGCATAGCTGCCTTCCAAGCAGTTGACTGGGGTTCGATTCCCGGCCAATGAAATACACTGTCTATTTATGCAAGAATATCCCTGCCAAGTTGCAACTCTTCATTCAGCAATGTTCAAATGCCATGACTTGTGCAAATTGGGAAGGACAAACTGGTATAATTCTAGACATAAACATTTTGTGCTTTCCTGAATGACCTTGTCCCTCTGCAAATAGGTGCACATGACTTGTATCTAATTAGTTGCTGGTATAGTGGTTAGCATAGCTGCCTTCCAAGCAGTTGACCCGGGTTCGATTCCCGGCCAATGCAATACACTGTCTCTTCATGCAAAAGTTTCCCTGCCAAGTCGCAATGTTCAAATGCCATGACTTGTGCAAATTGGGGAGGACAAACTGATATAATTCTAAACATAAACATTTTGTGCTTTCCTGTATGACCTTGTCCCTCTGCAAATAGGTGCACATGACTTGTATCCCATGCGTTGGTGGTATAGTGGTTAGCATAGCTGCTTCCCAAGCAGTTGACCAGGGTTCGATTCCCGGCCAATGCAATAAATTCTCCATTCATGCAAGAGTTTCCCTGCCAAGTTCCAAAGCTTCATTCAGCATTGTTCAAATGCCATGACTTGTGCACATTGGGAAAGACAAACTGATATAATTCTAGACATAAACATTTTGTGCTTTCCTGAATGACCTTGTCCCTCTCCAAATAGGTGCACATGAGTTGTATCTAATGCGTTGGTGGTATAGTGGTTAGCATGGCTGCCTTCCAAGCAGTTGACCGGGTTTCGATTCCCGGCCAATGAAATACACTGTCTATTTATGCAAGAATGTCCCTGCCAAGTTGCAACTCTTCATTCAGCAATGTTCAAATGCCATGACTTGTGCAAATTGGGAAGGACAAACTGATATATTTCTAGACATAAACATTTTGTGCTTTCCTGAATGACCTTTTCCCTCTGCAAATAGGTGCACATGACTTGTATCTAATGCGTTGGTGGTATAGTGGTTAGCATAGCTGCCTTCCAAGCAGTTGACCCCGGTTCGATTCCCGGCCAATGCAATACACTGTCTATTCATGCATGAATTTCACAGCCAAGTTGCAACTCTTCATTCAGCAAAGTCCAAATGCCATGACTTGTGCAAACTGGGAAGGACAAACTGATATAATTCTAGACATAAACATTTTGTGCTTTCCTGAATGACCTTGTCCCTCTGCAAATAGGTGCACATGACTTGTATCCCATGCGTTGGTGGTATAGTGGTTGGCATAGCTGCTTCCCAAGCAGTTGACCCAGGTTCGATTCCCGGCCAATGCAATAAATTGTCCATTCATGCAAGTGTTTCCCTGCCAAGTTCCAAAGCTTCATTCAGCAATGTTCAAATGCCATGACTTGTGCAAATTGGGAAGGACAAACTGATATAATTCTAGACATAAACATTTTGTGCTTTCCTGAATGACCGTGTCCCTCTGCAAATAGGTGCACATGAGTTGTATCTAATGCGTTGGTGGTATAGTGGTTAGCATGGCTGCCTTCCAAGCAGTTGACAGGGGTTCGATTCCCGGCCAATGAAATACACTGTCTATTTATGCAAGAATGTCCCTGCCAAGTTGCAACTCTTCATTCAGCAATGTTCAAATGCCATGACTTGTGCAAATTGGGAAGGACAAACTGATATATTTCTAGACATAAACATTTTGTGCTTTCCTGAATGACCTTGTCCCTCTGCAAATAGGTGCACATGACTTGTATCTCATGCGTTGGTGGTATAGTGGTTAGCATAGCTGCCTTCCAAGCAGTTGACCCGGGGTTCGATTCCTGGCCAATGCAACACACTGTCTCTTCATGCAAGAGTTCCCCTGCCAAGTCGCAATGTTCAAATGCCATGACTTGTGCAAATTGGGGAGGACAAACTGATATAATTCTAGACATAAACATTTTGTGCTTTCCTGTATGACCTTGTCCCTCTGCAAATAGGTGCACATGACTTGTATCCCATGCGTTTATGGTATAGTGGTTAGCATAGCTGCTTCCCAAGCAGTTGACCCCGGTTCGATTCCCGGCCAATGCAATAAATTGTCCATTCATGCAAGAGTTTCCCTGCCAAGTTCCAAAGCTTCATTCAGCATTGTTCAAATGCCATGACTTGTGCAAATTGGGAAAGACAAACTGATATAATTCTAGACATAAACATTTTGTGCTTTCCTGAATGACCTTGTCCCTCTGCAAATAGGTGCACATGAGTTGTATCTAATGCGTTGGTGGTATAGTGGTTAGCATAGCTGCCTTCCAAGCAGTTGACTGGGGTTCGATTCCCGGCCAATGAAATACACTGTCTATTTATGCAAGAATATCCCTGCCAAGTTGCAACTCTTCATTCAGCAATGTTCAAATGCCATGACTTGTGCAAATTGGGAAGGACAAACTGGTATAATTCTAGACATAAACATTTTGTGCTTTCCTGAATGACCTTGTCCCTCTGCAAATAGGTGCACATGACTTGTATCTAATTAGTTGCTGGTATAGTGGTTAGCATAGCTGCCTTCCAAGCAGTTGACCCGGGTTCGATTCCCGGCCAATGCAATACACTGTCTCTTCATGCAAAAGTTTCCCTGCCAAGTCGCAATGTTCAAATGCCATGACTTGTGCAAATTGGGGAGGACAAACTGATATAATTCTAAACATAAACATTTTGTGCTTTCCTGTATGACCTTGTCCCTCTGCAAATAGGTGCACATGACTTGTATCCCATGCGTTGGTGGTATAGTGGTTAGCATAGCTGCTTCCCAAGCAGTTGACCAGGGTTCGATTCCCGGCCAATGCAATAAATTCTCCATTCATGCAAGAGTTTCCCTGCCAAGTTCCAAAGCTTCATTCAGCATTGTTCAAATGCCATGACTTGTGCACATTGGGAAAGACAAACTGATATAATTCTAGACATAAACATTTTGTGCTTTCCTGAATGACCTTGTCCCTCTCCAAATAGGTGCACATGAGTTGTATCTAATGCGTTGGTGGTATAGTGGTTAGCATGGCTGCCTTCCAAGCAGTTGACCGGGTTTCGATTCCCGGCCAATGAAATACACTGTCTATTTATGCAAGAATGTCCCTGCCAAGTTGCAACTCTTCATTCAGCAATGTTCAAATGCCATGACTTGTGCAAATTGGGAAGGACAAACTGATATATTTCTAGACATAAACATTTTGTGCTTTCCTGAATGACCTTGTCCCTCTGCAAATAGGTGCACATGACTTGTATCTAATGCGTTGGTGGTATAGTGGTTAGCATAGCTGCCTTCCAAGCAGTTGACCCCGGTTCGATTCCCGGCCAATGCAATACACTGTCTATTCATGCATGAATTTCACAGCCAAGTTGCAACTCTTCATTCAGCAAAGTCCAAATGCCATGACTTGTGCAAACTGGGAAGGACAAACTGATATAATTCTAGACATAAACATTTTGTGCTTTCCTGAATGACCTTGTCCCTCTGCAAATAGGTGCACATGACTTGTATCCCATGCGTTGGTGGTATAGTGGTTGGCATAGCTGCTTCCCAAGCAGTTGACCCAGGTTCGATTCCCGGCCAATGCAATAAATTGTCCATTCATGCAAGTGTTTCCCTGCCAAGTTCCAAAGCTTCATTCAGCAATGTTCAAATGCCATGACTTGTGCAAATTGGGAAGGACAAACTGATATAATTCTAGACATAAACATTTTGTGCTTTCCTGAATGACCTTGTCCCTCTGCAAATAGGTGCACATGAGTTGTATCTAATGCATTGGTGGTATAGTGGTTAGCATAGCTGCCTTCCAAGCAGTTGACTGGGGTTTGATTCCCGGCCAATGAAATACACTGTCTATTTATGCAAGAATGTCCCTGCCAAGTTGCAACTCTTCATTCAGCAATGTTCAAATGCCATGACTTGTGCAAATTGGGAAGGACAAACTGGTATAATTCTAGACATAAACTGATATAATTCTAAACATAAACATTTTGTGCTTTCCTGTATGACCTTGTCCCTCTGCAAATAGGTGCACATGACTTGTATCCCATGCGTTGGTGGTATAGTGGTTAGCATAGCTGCTTCCCAAGCAGTTGACCAGGGTTCCATTCCCGGCCAATGCAATAAATTCTCCATTCATGCAAGAGTTTCCCTGCCAAGTTCCAAAGCTTCATTCAGCATTGTTCAAATGCCATGACTTGTGCAAATTGGGAAGGACAAACTGATATAATTCTAGACATAAACATTTTGTGCTTTCCTGAATGACCTTGTCCCTCTGCAAATAGGTGCACATGAGTTGTATCTAATGCGTTGGTGGTATAGTGGTTAGCATGGCTGCCTTCCAAGCAGTTGACAGGGGTTCGATTCCCGGCCAATGAAATACACTGTCTATTTATGCAAGAATGTCCCTGCCAAGTTGCAACTCTTCATTCAGCAATGTTCAAATGCCATGACTTGAGCAAATTGGGAAGGACAAACTGATATATTTCTAGACATAAACATTTTGTGCTTTCCTGAATGACCTTGTCCCTCTGCAAATAGGTGCACATGACTTGTATCCCATGCGTTGGGGGTATAGTGGTTGGCATAGCTGCTTCCCAAGCAGTTGACCCGGGTTCGATTCCCGGCAAATGCAATAAATTGTCCATTCATGCAAGTGTTTCCCTGCCAAGTTCCAAAGCTACATTCAGCAATGTTCAAATGCCATGACTTGTGCAAATTGGGAAGGACAAACTGATATAATTCTAGACATAAACATTTTGTGCTTTCCTGAATGACCTTGTCCCTCTGCAAATAGGTGCACATGAGTTGTATCTAATGCGTTGGTGGTATAGTGGTTAGCATAGCTGCCTTCCAAGCAGTTGACCGGGGTTCGATTCCCGGCCAATGAAATACACTGTCTATTTATGCAAGAATGTCCCTGCCAAGTTGCAACTCTTCATTCAGCAATGTTCAAATGCCATGACTTGTGCAAATTGGGAAGGACAAACTGATATATTTCTAGACATAAACATTTTGTGCTTTCCTGAATGACCTTGTCCCTCTGCAAATAGGTGCACATGACTTGTATCTCATGCGTTGGTGGTATAGTGGTTAGCATAGCTGCCTTCCAAGCAGTTGACCCGGGGTTCGATTCCTGGCCAATGCAACACACTGTCTCTTCATGCAAGAGTTCCCCTGCCAAGTCGCAATGTTCAAATGCCATGACTTGTGCAAATTGGGGAGGACAAACTGATATAATTCTAGACATAAACATTTTGTGCTTTCCTGTATGACCTTGTCCCTCTGCAAATAGGTGCACATGACTTGTATCCCATGCGTTTATGGTATAGTGGTTAGCATAGCTGCTTCCCAAGCAGTTGACCCCGGTTCGATTCCCGGCCAATGCAATAAATTGTCCATTCATGCAAGAGTTTCCCTGCCAAGTTCCAAAGCTTCATTCAGCATTGTTCAAATGCCATGACTTGTGCAAATTGGGAAAGACAAACTGATATAATTCTAGACATAAACATTTTGTGCTTTCCTGAATGACCTTGTCCCTCTGCAAATAGGTGCACATGAGTTGTATCTAATGCGTTGGTGGTATAGTGGTTAGCATAGCTGCCTTCCAAGCAGTTGACTGGGGTTCGATTCCCGGCCAATGAAATACACTGTCTATTTATGCAAGAATATCCCTGCCAAGTTGCAACTCTTCATTCAGCAATGTTCAAATGCCATGACTTGTGCAAATTGGGAAGGACAAACTGGTATAATTCTAGACATAAACATTTTGTGCTTTCCTGAATGACCTTGTCCCTCTGCAAATAGGTGCACATGACTTGTATCTAATTAGTTGCTGGTATAGTGGTTAGCATAGCTGCCTTCCAAGCAGTTGACCCGGGTTCGATTCCCGGCCAATGCAATACACTGTCTCTTCATGCAAAAGTTTCCCTGCCAAGTCGCAATGTTCAAATGCCATGACTTGTGCAAATTGGGGAGGACAAACTGATATAATTCTAAACATAAACATTTTGTGCTTTCCTGTATGACCTTGTCCCTCTGCAAATAGGTGCACATGACTTGTATCCCATGCGTTGGTGGTATAGTGGTTAGCATAGCTGCTTCCCAAGCAGTTGACCAGGGTTCGATTCCCGGCCAATGCAATAAATTCTCCATTCATGCAAGAGTTTCCCTGCCAAGTTCCAAAGCTTCATTCAGCATTGTTCAAATGCCATGACTTGTGCACATTGGGAAAGACAAACTGATATAATTCTAGACATAAACATTTTGTGCTTTCCTGAATGACCTTGTCCCTCTCCAAATAGGTGCACATGAGTTGTATCTAATGCGTTGGTGGTATAGTGGTTAGCATGGCTGCCTTCCAAGCAGTTGACCGGGTTTCGATTCCCGGCCAATGAAATACACTGTCTATTTATGCAAGAATGTCCCTGCCAAGTTGCAACTCTTCATTCAGCAATGTTCAAATGCCATGACTTGTGCAAATTGGGAAGGACAAACTGATATATTTCTAGACATAAACATTTTGTGCTTTCCTGAATGACCTTGTCCCTCTGCAAATAGGTGCACATGACTTGTATCTAATGCGTTGGTGGTATAGTGGTTAGCATAGCTGCCTTCCAAGCAGTTGACCCCGGTTCGATTCCCGGCCAATGCAATACACTGTCTATTCATGCATGAATTTCACAGCCAAGTTGCAACTCTTCATTCAGCAAAGTCCAAATGCCATGACTTGTGCAAACTGGGAAGGACAAACTGATATAATTCTAGACATAAACATTTTGTGCTTTCCTGAATGACCTTGTCCCTCTGCAAATAGGTGCACATGACTTGTATCCCATGCGTTGGTGGTATAGTGGTTGGCATAGCTGCTTCCCAAGCAGTTGACCCAGGTTCGATTCCCGGCCAAGGCAATAAATTGTCCATTCATGCAAGTGTTTCCCTGCCAAGTTCCAAAGCTTCATTCAGCAATGTTCAAATGCCATGACTTGTGCAAATTGGGAAGGACAAACTGATATAATTCTAGACATAAACATTTTGTGCTTTCCTGAATGACCTTGTCCCTCTGCAAATAGGTGCACATGAGTTGTATCTAATGCATTGGTGGTATAGTGGTTAGCATAGCTGCCTTCCAAGCAGTTGACTGGGGTTTGATTCCCGGCCAATGAAATACACTGTCTATTTATGCAAGAATGTCCCTGCCAAGTTGCAACTCTTCATTCAGCAATGTTCAAATGCCATGACTTGTGCAAATTGGGAAGGACAAACTGGTATAATTCTAGACATAAACTGATATAATTCTAAACATAAACATTTTGTGCTTTCCTGTATGACCTTGTCCCTCTGCAAATAGGTGCACATGACTTGTATCCCATGCGTTGGTGGTATAGTGGTTAGCATAGCTGCTTCCCAAGCAGTTGACCAGGGTTCCATTCCCGGCCAATGCAATAAATTCTCCATTCATGCAAGAGTTTCCCTGCCAAGTTCCAAAGCTTCATTCAGCATTGTTCAAATGCCATGACTTGTGCAAATTGGGAAGGACAAACTGATATAATTCTAGACATAAACATTTTGTGCTTTCCTGAATGACCTTGTCCCTCTGCAAATAGGTGCACATGAGTTGTATCTAATGCGTTGGTGGTATAGTGGTTAGCATGGCTGCCTTCCAAGCAGTTGACAGGGGTTCGATTCCCGGCCAATGAAATACACTGTCTATTTATGCAAGAATGTCCCTGCCAAGTTGCAACTCTTCATTCAGCAATGTTCAAATGCCATGACTTGAGCAAATTGGGAAGGACAAACTGATATATTTCTAGACATAAACATTTTGTGCTTTCCTGAATGACCTTGTCCCTCTGCAAATAGGTGCACATGACTTGTATCCCATGCGTTGGGGGTATAGTGGTTGGCATAGCTGCTTCCCAAGCAGTTGACCCGGGTTCGATTCCCGGCAAATGCAATAAATTGTCCATTCATGCAAGTGTTTCCCTGCCAAGTTCCAAAGCTACATTCAGCAATGTTCAAATGCCATGACTTGTGCAAATTGGGAAGGACAAACTGATATAATTCTAGACATAAACATTTTGTGCTTTCCTGAATGACCTTGTCCCTCTGCAAATAGGTGCACATGAGTTGTATCTAATGCGTTGGTGGTATAGTGGTTAGCATAGCTGCCTTCCAAGCAGTTGACCGGGGTTCGATTCCCGGCCAATGAAATACACTGTCTATTTATGCAAGAATGTCCCTGCCAAGTTGCAACTCTTCATTCAGCAATGTTCAAATGCCATGACTTGTGCAAATTGGGAAGGACAAACTGATATATTTCTAGACATAAACATTTTGTGCTTTCCTGAATGACCTTGTCCCTCTGCAAATAGGTGCACATGACTTGTATCTCATGCGTTGGTGGTATAGTGGTTAGCATAGCTGCCTTCCAAGCAGTTGACCCGGGGTTCGATTCCTGGCCAATGCAACACACTGTCTCTTCATGCAAGAGTTCCCCTGCCAAGTCGCAATGTTCAAATGCCATGACTTGTGCAAATTGGGGAGGACAAACTGATATAATTCTAGACATAAACATTTTGTGCTTTCCTGTATGACCTTGTCCCTCTGCAAATAGGTGCACATGACTTGTATCCCATGCGTTTATGGTATAGTGGTTAGCATAGCTGCTTCCCAAGCAGTTGACCCCGGTTCGATTCCCGGCCAATGCAATAAATTGTCCATTCATGCAAGAGTTTCCCTGCCAAGTTCCAAAGCTTCATTCAGCATTGTTCAAATGCCATGACTTGTGCAAATTGGGAAAGACAAACTGATATAATTCTAGACATAAACATTTTGTGCTTTCCTGAATGACCTTGTCCCTCTGCAAATAGGTGCACATGAGTTGTATCTAATGCGTTGGTGGTATAGTGGTTAGCATAGCTGCCTTCCAAGCAGTTGACTGGGGTTCGATTCCCGGCCAATGAAATACACTGTCTATTTATGCAAGAATATCCCTGCCAAGTTGCAACTCTTCATTCAGCAATGTTCAAATGCCATGACTTGTGCAAATTGGGAAGGACAAACTGGTATAATTCTAGACATAAACATTTTGTGCTTTCCTGAATGACCTTGTCCCTCTGCAAATAGGTGCACATGACTTGTATCTAATTAGTTGCTGGTATAGTGGTTAGCATAGCTGCCTTCCAAGCAGTTGACCCGGGTTCGATTCCCGGCCAATGCAATACACTGTCTCTTCATGCAAAAGTTTCCCTGCCAAGTCGCAATGTTCAAATGCCATGACTTGTGCAAATTGGGGAGGACAAACTGATATAATTCTAAACATAAACATTTTGTGCTTTCCTGTATGACCTTGTCCCTCTGCAAATAGGTGCACATGACTTGTATCCCATGCGTTGGTGGTATAGTGGTTAGCATAGCTGCTTCCCAAGCAGTTGACCAGGGTTCGATTCCCGGCCAATGCAATAAATTCTCCATTCATGCAAGAGTTTCCCTGCCAAGTTCCAAAGCTTCATTCAGCATTGTTCAAATGCCATGACTTGTGCACATTGGGAAAGACAAACTGATATAATTCTAGACATAAACATTTTGTGCTTTCCTGAATGACCTTGTCCCTCTCCAAATAGGTGCACATGAGTTGTATCTAATGCGTTGGTGGTATAGTGGTTAGCATGGCTGCCTTCCAAGCAGTTGACCGGGTTTCGATTCCCGGCCAATGAAATACACTGTCTATTTATGCAAGAATGTCCCTGCCAAGTTGCAACTCTTCATTCAGCAATGTTCAAATGCCATGACTTGTGCAAATTGGGAAGGACAAACTGATATATTTCTAGACATAAACATTTTGTGCTTTCCTGAATGACCTTGTCCCTCTGCAAATAGGTGCACATGACTTGTATCTAATGCGTTGGTGGTATAGTGGTTAGCATAGCTGCCTTCCAAGCAGTTGACCCCGGTTCGATTCCCGGCCAATGCAATACACTGTCTATTCATGCATGAATTTCACAGCCAAGTTGCAACTCTTCATTCAGCAAAGTCCAAATGCCATGACTTGTGCAAACTGGGAAGGACAAACTGATATAATTCTAGACATAAACATTTTGTGCTTTCCTGAATGACCTTGTCCCTCTGCAAATAGGTGCACATGACTTGTATCCCATGCGTTGGTGGTATAGTGGTTGGCATAGCTGCTTCCCAAGCAGTTGACCCAGGTTCGATTCCCGGCCAATGCAATAAATTGTCCATTCATGCAAGTGTTTCCCTGCCAAGTTCCAAAGCTTCATTCAGCAATGTTCAAATGCCATGACTTGTGCAAATTGGGAAGGACAAACTGATATAATTCTAGACATAAACATTTTGTGCTTTCCTGAATGACCTTGTCCCTCTGCAAATAGGTGCACATGAGTTGTATCTAATGCATTGGTGGTATAGTGGTTAGCATAGCTGCCTTCCAAGCAGTTGACTGGGGTTTGATTCCCGGCCAATGAAATACACTGTCTATTTATGCAAGAATGTCCCTGCCAAGTTGCAACTCTTCATTCAGCAATGTTCAAATGCCATGACTTGTGCAAATTGGGAAGGACAAACTGGTATAATTCTAGACATAAACTGATATAATTCTAAACATAAACATTTTGTGCTTTCCTGTATGACCTTGTCCCTCTGCAAATAGGTGCACATGACTTGTATCCCATGCGTTGGTGGTATAGTGGTTAGCATAGCTGCTTCCCAAGCAGTTGACCAGGGTTCCATTCCCGGCCAATGCAATAAATTCTCCATTCATGCAAGAGTTTCCCTGCCAAGTTCCAAAGCTTCATTCAGCATTGTTCAAATGCCATGACTTGTGCAAATTGGGAAGGACAAACTGATATAATTCTAGACATAAACATTTTGTGCTTTCCTGAATGACCTTGTCCCTCTGCAAATAGGTGCACATGAGTTGTATCTAATGCGTTGGTGGTATAGTGGTTAGCATGGCTGCCTTCCAAGCAGTTGACAGGGGTTCGATTCCCGGCCAATGAAATACACTGTCTATTTATGCAAGAATGTCCCTGCCAAGTTGCAACTCTTCATTCAGCAATGTTCAAATGCCATGACTTGAGCAAATTGGGAAGGACAAACTGATATATTTCTAGACATAAACATTTTGTGCTTTCCTGAATGACCTTGTCCCTCTGCAAATAGGTGCACATGACTTGTATCCCATGCGTTGGGGGTATAGTGGTTGGCATAGCTGCTTCCCAAGCAGTTGACCCGGGTTCGATTCCCGGCAAATGCAATAAATTGTCCATTCATGCAAGTGTTTCCCTGCCAAGTTCCAAAGCTACATTCAGCAATGTTCAAATGCCATGACTTGTGCAAATTGGGAAGGACAAACTGATATAATTCTAGACATAAACATTTTGTGCTTTCCTGAATGACCTTGTCCCTCTGCAAATAGGTGCACATGAGTTGTATCTAATGCGTTGGTGGTATAGTGGTTAGCATAGCTGCCTTCCAAGCAGTTGACCGGGGTTCGATTCCCGGCCAATGAAATACACTGTCTATTTATGCAAGAATGTCCCTGCCAAGTTGCAACTCTTCATTCAGCAATGTTCAAATGCCATGACTTGTGCAAATTGGGAAGGACAAACTGATATAATTCTAGACATAAACATGTTTTGCTTTCCTGTATGAGCTTGTCCCTCTGCAAATAGGTGCACATGACTTGTATCTCATGCGTTGGTGGTATAGTGGTTAGCATAGCTGCCTTCCAAGCAGTTGACCCGGGTTCGATTCCCGGCCCATGCAATACACTGTCTATTTATGCAAGAATGTCCCTGCCAAGTTGCAACTTTTCATTCAGCAATGTTCAAATGCCATGACTTGTGCAAATTGGGAAGGACAAAATGATATAATTCTAGACATAAACATGTTGTGCTTTCCTGTATGACCTTGTCCCTCTGCAAATAGGTGCACATGACTTGTATCTCATGCGTTGGTGGTATAGTCGTTAGCATAGCTGCCTTCCAAGCAGTTGACCCGGGTTCGATTCCCGGCCAATGCAATACACTGTCTGTTCATGCAAGAGTTTACCTGCCAAGTTGCAATGTTCAAATGCCATGACTTGTGCAAATTGGGAAGGACAAACTGATATAATTCTAGACATAAACATTTTGTGCTTTCCTGAATGACCTTGTCCCTCTACAAATAGGTGCACATGAGTTATATCTAATGCGTTGGTGGTATAGTGGTTAGCATAGCTGCCTTCCAAGCAGTTGACCGGGGTTCGATTCCCGGCCAATGTAATACACTGTCTATTCATGCAAGACTTTCCCTGCCAAGTCGCAATGTTCAAATGCCATGACTTGCGCACATTGGGAAGGACAAACTGATATAATTCTATACATAAACATTTTGGTGCTTTCCTGTATGACCTTGTCCCTCTGCAAATACATGCACATGACTTGTATCTCATGCGTTGTTGCTATAGTGGTTAGCATAGCTGCCTTCCAAGCAGTTGACCCGGGTTAGATTTCCGGCCAATGCAATACACTGTCTATTCATGCAAGAATTTCCCTGCCAAGTTGCAACTCTTCATTCAGCAATGTTCAAATGCCATGACTTGTGCAAATTGGGAAGGACAAACTGATATAATTCTAGACATAAACATTTTGTGCTTTCCTGTATGACCTTGTCCCTCTGTAAATAGGTGCACATGACATGTATCTCACACGTTGGTTGTATAGTGGTTAGCATAGCTGCTTCCCAAGCAGTTGACACGGGTTCGATTCCCGGCCAATGCAATACACTGTCTATTCATGCAAGAGTTTCCCTGCCAAGTTGCAATGTTCAAATGCCATGTGTTACAAAACCATATTTCTAGGGGTAAAGGTAATGTAATATATGGAGGAGAAATGAAACCAAGGTCTTAATACAAGAATTTATTAAAGAGTATGATGAATAAATTATAAGAATCAACAATAGTTTACAAAATGAATGGCTCTTAACGCAAATAAATACAATAACGGATCACAAAAAAAAAAAAAGTTACTCCTTTCCGAAGGGAAATAACTTAACTAAACAAAAGGTTCAACTTCACAAAATAAGGCAAAACAGTTGGAAACGACAGCGATACGACGGATGGGGAAAAGACCTTGAAAGTCAGTGTTTCCCCAGTGCCTGTCTGGGAATGAATGTGCTAAATAGTGTGAGAGCCACGGCCGTTAGCTCCCTCACGTGACCGTCAGCCAATCAGGGAGGATAATCAGGCCTCCATGGTCATGGCCAACGGGAGTACCCAGACACACAGCTGATGACAATCAGTCTGTCTGAAGACCCATTAGTATACTCTGCATGGGAGGAGAGTTAGTCTAATACAGGTTCATAACAACTGCTGCGCAGGTATAGATATATATATATATATACATATTAGAATACATCTAGGCCTAAGATAATTCCACATACATATAGGCTATATATATATATACTATAACAATACCAACATATAAATATATATATAATATTAGCAATAAACATATATATATATTTATAATCCAAAATAACACTCATAAATCATAACACTCATAATTAATCATAACCACACACGACCATAGTCGTGACACCATGACTTGTGCAAATTAGGAAGAACAAACTGATATAATTTTAGACATAAACATTTTGGTGCTTTCCTGAATGACCTTGTCCCTCTGCAAATAGGTGCACATGAGTTGTATCTCATGCGTTGGTGGTATAGTGGTTAGCATAGCTGCTTCCCAAGCAGTTGACCCGGGTTCGATTCCCGGCCAATGCAATACACTGTCTATTTATGCAAGAATGTCCCTGCCAATTTGCAACTCTTCATTCAGCAATGTTCAAATGCCATGACTTGTGCAAATTGGGAAGGATAAACTGATATAATTCTAACATAAACATTTTGTGCTTTCCTGTATGACCTTGTCCCTCTGCAAATAGGTGCACATGACTTGTATCTAATTAGTTGCTGGTATAGTGGTTAGCATAGCTGCCTTCCAAGCAGTTGACCCGGGTTCGATTCCCGGCCAATGCAATACACTGTCTCTTCATGCAAGAGTTTCCCTGCCAAGTCGCAATGTTCAAATGCCATGACTTGTGCAAATTGGGGAGGACAAACTGATATAATTCTAGACATAAACATTTTGTGCTTTCCTGTATGACCTTGTCCCTCTGCAAATAGGGGCACATGACTTGTATCTAATGCGTTGGTGGTATAGTGTTTAGCATAGCTGCCTTCCAAGCAGTTGACCCGGGTTCGATTCCCGGCCAATGCAATACATTGTCTCTTCATGCAAGATTTTCCCTGCCAAGTCGCAATGTTCAAATGCCCTGACTTGTGCAAATTGGGAAGGACAAACTGATATAATTCTAGACATAAACATTTTGTGCTTTCCTGTATGACCTTGTCCCTCTGCAAATAGGTGCAGATGACTTGTATCTCTTTCTTTGGTGGTATAGTGGTTAGCATAGCTGCTTCCCAAGCATTTGACCCGGGTTCCATTCCCGGCCAATGCAATACACTGTCTCTTCATGCAAGAGTTTCCCTGCCAGGTTCCAAAGCTTCATTCAGCATTGTTCAAATGCCATGACTTGTGCAAATTGGGAAGGACAAACTGATATCATTCTAGACATAAACATTTTGTGCTTTCCTGAATGACCTTGTCCCTCTGCAAATAGGTGCACATGAGTTGTATCTAATTCGTTGGTGGTATTGTGGTTAGCATAGCTGCCTTCCAAGCAGTTGACCCGGGTTCGATTCTCGGCCAATGCAATACACTGTCTGTTCATGCAAGAGTTTCCCTGCCACGGTGCAATGTTCAAATCCCATGACTTGTGCAAATTGGGGAGGACAAACTGATATAATTCTAGACATTAAAATGTTGTGCTTTCCTGTATGACCTTGTCCCTCTGCAAATAGGGGCACATGACTTGTATCTAATGCGTTGGTGGTATAGTGGTTAGCATAGCTGCCTTCCAAGCAGTTGACCCGGGTTTGATTCCCGGCCAATGCAATACACTGTCTGTTCATGCAAGAGTTTCCCTGCCAAGTCGCAATGTTCAAATGCCCTGACTTGTGCAAATTGGGAAGGACAAACTGATATAATTCTAGACATAAACATTTTGTGCTTTCCTGTATGACCTTGTCCCTCTGCAAATAGGTGCACATGAGTTGTATCTAATTCGTTGGTGGTATTGTGGTTAGCATAGCTGCCTTCCAAGCAGTTGACCCGGGTTCGATTCCCGGCCAATGCAATACACTGTCTGTTCATGCAAGAGTTTCCCTGCCAAGGTGCAATGTTCAAATCCCATGACTTGTGCAAATGTGGAAGGGCAAACTGATATAATTCTAGACATAAAGATTTTGTGCTTTCCTGTATGACCTTGTCCCTCTGCAAATAGGTGCACATGACTTGTATCTAATGCGTTGGTGTTATAGTGGTTAGCATAGCTGCCTTCCAAGCAGTTGACCCGGGTTCGATTCCCGGCCAATGCAATACACTGTCTCTTCATGCAAGAGTTTCCCTGCCAAGTCGCAATGTTCAAATGCCATGACTTGTGCAAATTGGGGAGGACAAACTGATATAATTCTAGACATTAAAATGTTGTGCTTTCCTGTATGACCTTGTCCCTCTGCAAATAGGGGCACATGACTTGTATCTAATGAGTTGGTGGTATAGTGGTTAGCATAGCTGCCTTCCAAGCAGTTGACCCGGGTTCGATTCCCGGCCAATGCAATACATTGTCTCTTCATGCAAGAGTTTCCCTGCCAAGTCGCAATGTTCAAATGCCCTGACTTGTGCAAATTGGGAAGGACAAACTGATATAATTCTAGACATAAACATTTTGTGCTTTCCTGTATGACCTTGTCCCTCTGCAAATAGGAGCAGATGACTTGTATCTCTTTCTTTGGTGGTATAGTGGTTAGCATAGCTGCTTCCCAAGCATTTGACCCGGGTTCCATTCCCGGCCAATGCAATACACTGTCTCTTCATGCAAGCGTTTCCCTGCCAGGTTCCAAAGCTTCATTCAGCATTGTTCAAATGCCATGACTTGTGCAAATTGGGAAGGACAAACTGATATAATTCTAGACATAAACATTTTGTGCTTTCCTGTATGACCTTGTCCCTCTGCAAATAGGTGCACATGACTTGTATCTAATGCGTTGGTGGTATAGTGGTTAGCATAGCTGCCTTCCAAGCAGTTGACCCGGGTTCGATTCCCGGCCAATGCAATACACTGTCTCTTCATGCAAGAGTTTCCCTGCCAAGTCGCAATGTTCAAATGCCATGACTTGTGCAAATTGGGGAGGACAAACTGATTTAATTCTAGACATTAAAATGTTGTGCTTTCCTGTATGACCTTGTCCCTCTGCAAATAGGGGCACATGACTTGTATCTAATGCGTTGGTGGTATAGTGGTTAGCATAGCTGCCTTTCAAGCAGTTGACCCGGGTTCGATTCCCGGCCAATGCAATACATTGTCTCTAAATGCAAGAGTTTCCCTGCCAAGTCGCAATGTTCAAATGCCCTGACTTGTGCAAATTGGGAAGGACCAACTGATATAATTCTAGACATAAACATTGTGCTTTCCTGAATTACCTTGTCCCTCTGCAAATAGGTGCACATGAGTTGTATCTAATGAGTTGGTGGTATAGTGGTTAGAATAGCTGCCTTCCAAGCAGTTGACCGGGGTTCGATTCCTGGCCAATGCAATACACTGTCTGTTTATGCAAGAATGTCCCTGCCAAGTTGCAAATCTTCATTCAGCAATGTTCAAATGCCATGACTTGTACAAATTGGGAAGGACACACTGATATAATTCTAGACTTAAACATTTTGTGCTTTCCTGTATGACCTTGTCCCTCTGCAAATAGGTGCACATGACTTGTATCTAATGCGTTGGTGGTATAGTGGTTAGCATAGCTGCCTTCCAAGCAGTTGACCAGGGTTCGATTCCCGGCCAATGCAATACACTGTCTATTTATGCAAGAATGGCCCTGCCAACTTGCAACTCTTCATTCAGCAATGTTCAAATGCCATGACTTGTGCAAATTGGGAAGGACAAACTGATATGATACTAGACATTAACATGTTATGCTTTCCTGTATGACCTTGTCCCTCTGCAAATAGGTGCACATGACTTGTATCTCATGCGTTGGTGGTATAGTGGTTGGCATAGCTGCCTTCCAAGCAGTTGACCCGGGTTCGATTCCCGGCCAATGCAATACACTGTCTATTCATGCAAGAATTTCCCTGCCAAGTTGCAAATCTTCATTCAGCAATGTTCAAATGCCATGACTTGTACAAATTGGGAATGACACACTGATATAATTCTAGACATAAACATTTTGTGCTTTCCTGTATGACCTTGTCCCTCTGCAAATAGGTGCACATGACTTGTATCTAATGCGTTGTTGGTATAGTGGTTAGCATAGCTGCCTTCCAAGCAGTTGACCCGGGTTCGATTCCCGGCCAATGCAATACACTGTCTGTTCATGCAAGAGTTTCCCTGCCAAGTTGCAATGTTCAAATCCCATGACTTGTGCAAATGTGGAAGGACAAACTGATATAATTCTAGACATAAACATTTTGTGCTTTCCTGTATGACCTTGTCCCTCTGCAAATAGGGGCACATGACTTGTATCTAATGCGTTGGTCGTATAGTGGTTAGCATAGCTGCCTTCCAAGCAGTTGACCCGGGTTAGATTCCCGGCCAATGCAATATACTGTCTGTTCATGCAAGAGTTTCCCTGCCAAGTCGCAATGTTCAAATGCCCTGACTTGTGCAAATTGGGAAGGACAAACTGATATAATTCTAGACATAAACATTGTGCTTTCCTGAATGACCTTGTCCCTCTGCAAATAGGTGCACATGAGTTGTATCTAATGCGTTGGTGGTATAGTGGTTAGCATAGCTGCCTTCCAAGCAGTTGACCCGCGTTCGATTCCCGGCCAATGCAATACACTATCTATTTATGCAAGAATGGCCCTGCCAAGTTGCAACTCTTCATTCAGCAATGTTCAAATGCCATGACTTGTACAAATTGGGAAGGACACACTGATATAATTCTAGACATAAACATTTTGTGCTTTCCTGTATGACCTTGTCCCTCTGCAAATAGGTGCACATGACTTGTATCTCATGCGTTGGTGGTATAGTGGTTAGCATAGCTGCTTCCCAAGCAGTTGACCAGGGTTCGATTCCCGGCCAATGCAATACACTGTCTATTCATGCAAGAATTTCCCTGCCAAGTTGCAATGCTTCATTCAGCATTGGTCAAATGCCATGACTTGTGCAAATTGGGAAGGACAAACTGATATAATTCTATACATAAACATGTTGTGCTTTCCTGTATGACCTTGTCCCTCTGCAAATACGTGCACATGACTTGTATCTCATGCGTTGGTGCTATAGTGGTTAGCATAGCTGCCTACCAAGCAGTTGACCCGGGTTCGATTTCCGGCCAATGCAATACACTGTCTATTCATGCAAGAATTTCCCTGCCAAGTTCCAACTCTTCATTCAGCAATGTTCATATGCCATGACTTGTACAAACTGATATAATTCTAGACATAAACATTTTGTGCTTTCCTGTATGACCTTGTCCCTCTGCAAATAGGCGCACATGACTTGTATCTCATGTGTTGGTGGTATAGTGGTTAGCATAGCTGCTTCCCAAGCAGTTGACCCGGGTTCGATTCCCGGCCAATGCAATACACTGTCTGTTCATGCAAGAGTTTCCCTGCCAAGTTGCAATGTTCAAATGCCATGACTTGTGCAAGTTGGGAAGGACAAACTGATATAATTCTAGACATAAACATTTTGTGCTTTCCTGTATGACCTTGTCCCTCTGCAAATAGGTGCACATGAGATGTATCTAATGCGTTGGTGGTATAGTGGTTAGCATAGCTGCCTTCCAAGCAGTTGACCCGTGTTTGATTTGTGTATTGCATTGGCCAATGCAGTTGACCCCGGTTCGATTCCCGGCCAATGCAATACACTGTCTATTCATGCAAGAGTTTCCCTGCCAAGTCGCAATGTTCAAATGCCATGACTTGTGCAAATTGGGAAGGACAAACTGATATAAATTTAGACATATACATTTTGGTGCTTTCCTGAATGACCTTGTTCCTCTTCAAATAGGTGCACATGAGTTGTATCTAATGCGTTGGTGGTATAGTGTTTAGCATAGCTGCCTTCCAAGCAGTTGACCCGGGTTTGATTCCCGGCCAATGCAATACACTGTCTATTCATGAAAGAATGTCCCTGCCAAGTTGCAACTTTCATTCAGCAATGTTCAAATGCCATGACTTGTGCAAATTGGGAAGGACAAACTGATATAATTCTAGACATAAACATTTTGTGCTTTCCTGTATGACCTTGTCCCTCTGCAAATAGGTGCAGATGACTTGTATCTCTTGCTTTGGTGGTATAGTGGTTAGCATAGCTGCTTCCCAAGCAGTTGACCCGGGTTCCATTCCCAGCCAATGCAATAAACTGTCTATTGATGCAAGAGTTTCCATGCCAAGTTCCGAAGCTTCATTCAGCATTGTTCTAATGCCATGCCTTGTGCAAACCTGGAGGGGCTCGTCCGGGATTTGAACCCGCGAGAATCATACCCCTAGACCAACGAGCCTTGTTATTATTTGGCATCTTCCATCTAACACAGCTGTTTGATGCACATGTGTCTTTCTTGAATATGTCAGCAATGCAGGTAATGGAGATATGAGTGTCAATTTAACCCATGAATCAACTTTCAAATGTTGCTTGGGGTGTGGGTTCAAGTCTCCCTTTGTCTATACCCAAAACACAACCATCTTCATCTTGTGCAAGGCGTTAACGATTGGCCGTTGCATATGTGACAATAGCCTATAGGCCTACTGAGAAGTATCAGCTGGGCACCACGCTGTTAGAGACTACACATTCAGGAGTCATAGAATCATGTGACCTCTCAATAGTACTCTTGCGCAGTGGCAATTTCATAGTAAATGAAGTTCTACTGAGATGTGATTATTGCTAGTTGAAAACTTTACCCAATACCCCGCCAGGATGACTTGAAATATAGTCAGCCATGGCAATTTTTGTTAGTCTCTCAGGAGACTTTACAACTGTGAAATTTAATACATTGCAATGTGTAAAGCTATTCCCTTAGTTTGACCCCTAACATGATACTTAAAGCATAATTAAAAATGGAAAATGTTGCCAGTATAAGGTGGTATCACAACTTATGGTATCAGCAGCTGTCTCAGATTTCCCCTTGGAATCTTAATTTCAACCTTTCTAATGTGTTACTAGACAACTTTACAAATGCATCGGCGAAGACATTTCTCGGCAGGGATGTATTCACCAGATTTGCCGTTTTTCTGATAACATTCCCATATTATATTTATTGGACAGAGTTACTGGAAGGGCTCGTCCGGGATTTGAACCCGGGACCTCTCGCACCCGAAGCGAGAATCATACCCCTAGACCAACGAGCCTTGATTTTTATCGGCATCTTCCGTGTAACACAGCTATTTGATGCACATGTGTCTTTCTTGGAGATGGCAGAAATGCAGCAGGTAATAGAGATCATTTAGATATTTAATAGATTTAGTTCCAGACTGAAGAATGTGTGAACACAGCATTTTCCAACTATGTAAGAAACAACCTTTGAACCAAGCTGCTGAGAACATTGAATGTTCAGAAACGCTTTGGAAGGATGGTTACCTGGAGGGGCTCGTCCGGGATTTGAACCCGGGACCTCTCGCACCCTAAGCGAGAATCATACCCCTAGACCAACGAGCCCTGTTTTCATTGGAATATTTACTCTCACAAAGCTGTCTGATGCACTTGTGGCTTTCGTTAATATGTCAGAGATGATGCAGGTAATGGAGATAGGAGGGTCAATTCAACCCATCAATCAACTTTCAGAAGATTGCAATTTGGCTTGGGTTGTGGGTTCAAATTCCTCTTTGTGTTCACCCAAAATTGCTGAACAGGTGTGCTTACAGGTAACAGCGGTAGTCGTGGCCGAGCGTTTAAGGCGATGGACTAGAAATCCATTGGGGTCTCCCCGTGCAGGTTCGAGTCCTGCCGACTACGGAGCTTTATTGTTTGTGCAACAGGTACAAACGTTGGGTGTCACTTTGTAGTGTCATGTTGATGGCTTCCATGTAAAATTAATAGAAAACTGCAGCTTTATGGTGCATAATATTGACAATGTCTGCTAGTCGTTGCTGAGTTTCTATTTTGTCTTCTTCCAGGCTTCAACATATTTCTTTCCAAGAGATGAACTAAGGCAAGGGATGGTGAAGTGCAGTGTCAACAGTAGGGCTCGTCCGGGATTTGAACCCGGGACATCTCACAGCCAAAGCGAGAATCATACCCCTAGACCAACGAGCCTTCTTATTATTTGGCATCTTCCATCTAACACAGCTGTTTGATGCACATGTGTCTTTCTTGAATATGTCAGCAATGCAGGCAATGGAGATATGAGTGTCAATTTAACCCATGAATCAACTTTCAAATGTTGCTTGGGGTGTGGGTTCAAGTCTCCCTTTGTCTATACCCAAAACACAACCATCTTCATCTTGTGCAAGGCGTTAACGATTGGCCGTTGCATATGTGACAATAGCCTATAGGCCTACTGAGAAGTATCAGCTGGGCACCACGCTGTTAGAGACTACACATTCAGGAGTCATAGAATCATGTGACATCTCAATAGTACTCTTGCGCAGCGGCAATTTCATAGTCAATGAAGTTCTACTGAGACGTGATTATTGCTAGTTGAAAACTTTACCCAATACCCCGCCAGGATGACTTGAAATATAGTCAGCCATGGCAATTTTTGTTAGTCTCTCAGGAGACTTTACAACTGTGAAATGTAATACATTGCAATGTGTAAAGCTATTCCCTTAGTTTGACCCCTAACATGATACTTAAAGCATAATTAAAAATGGAAAATGTTGCCAGTGTGGTATCACAACTTTCAGCAGCTGTCTCAGATTTCCCCTTGGAATCTTAATTTCAACCTTTGTAATGTGTTACTAGACAACTTTACAAATGCATCGGCGAAGACATTTCTCGGCAGGGATGTATTCACCAGATTTGCCGTTTTTCTGATAATATTACCATATTATATTTATTGGACAGAGTTACTGGAAGGGCTCGTCCGGGATTTGAACCCAGGACCTCTCGCACCCTAAGCGAGAATCATACCCCTAGACCAACGAGCCTTGATTTTTATTGGCATCTTCCGTGTAACACAGCTATTTGATGCACATGTGTCTTTCTTGGAGATGGCAGCAATGCAGCAGGTAATAGAGATCATTTAGATATTTAATAGATTTAGGCCCTCATTTATCAACCGTGCGTACGCCAAAATATGGGCGCACGCCGAAATTACCGACATTTTCGGCATTTAACATTTCCGGCAAAGCTTGAAATTGAACTTGAGTAGGACAAATAGTCACGTCTGGTCGGGACCTGGCGTACGCTGTTTTTCTGTCTTACAAGCGGAGCAGCCTTGTCTGAACTGCTGAGAGGCTGTCACAGGCATCAAAACATATATGTATTCACTCCTAAAATGTTTATATAAAATGTATGTATAATGTATATGGGCTACATGTAATAAATAAATAAATAAAAATGTTAAGGAATACATGTGTCATATGAAGTTATAAGGAGATAAAATCGCGCAATTAAAAACAATGTTGCAAGAGATGCTTAAGCCATTTAAACAGTGTTTTGCATGAGCGCATACATGCGAGGATTTGGGCTGTCTGTGCTGAAATATTTCCATGACGGGACGTTGGAGAGTATAGTGCAGCAGCTGCTGCAGCTCAGCTGCGGAGAGTCCCCACGTGCAGGTATAGCCTACTGTAGCCTAATCTACAGCATGAAGGCCGATGTCTTTCTTACGGTATGTGCAATATAATAAACCTGACGCGTCGCTCGAATGCCAAATGTACCGTGCCAGGCTCCCAGCGCAAGTGGGAACTGCATCGGAGATATAGGTATATTACCCAGCCAGCCCATGCACCAGCCACATGAGGCTATGGTTTTGGCTGCACATTCATATAATGACAGCCCGGCCACTGCAGTGACTAACTACTGGAGGCAATCTAAATAGACTGGCGAACGTCGGAACGTGCATGGTCAGTTGGTCACGGACGGACCACTGTGATAGAGAGAGACAGAGACAGACAGGACAGGAGGAGCACCTGCAAAACAGCAGCGTGTGTGTGCCTATTTGTTATTTAATTATGGTTCACAGGTTCAGGTTTTCGTTCACTAATATATCTTGTTGTATATTAAATTAAAAATACTTTAATAATTTAATATACAACTAACAACACACAGTGAAAGTTGCAAATAGCGATATGTGCGTGCGTGCGTGCGGGGGGTGAGGCGGGCAGCAAGGGAAGCGAAGCGAGAGGAGAAACAGCCAGCTTTATTTAATGTGTCATGTAGGTGCGTGCGTGCATGACAGCAAGGCAAGCGAGGTGAGAGGGAAACAGACAGGGACCCTGCATGAATTAAATAAAGTTGTAGGCCTACCCTGTCACAGGGTAGGCCTACAACTTTATTTAGTTGTCCGTTTCTCCTCTCGCTTCGCTTCCCTTGCTGCCCACCTCACCTAACGCACGCACGCTTTATTTAATTCATGCAGGTGTTTGTTCTTTATTTGTTTAACAACACACCAGTTAGTTGGTCTTGCAAGTTGCGTGTGTGTGCTCTGCGTGTGTATGAGAGAGGGGGGTGAGGCGGGCAGCAAGGCACGGGAGAAACCTATTTTTTCATGTAACCATGGTTTCAGGAAACGTATTGCCGTTGTTCATGTCGCAAAAACGAGGGCGAGGCTTGATTTCTTAGGGCGTGCCAGATCAAATTCAGCCGTGACATTTATTAACGTGAGAACAAAATTAAGGAAGGATCAGCTGTTTGCGATCACTTTATAAATGCCGTGGCGACGTGGGTGTACTACGAAACCTGCACTCGAATCTGTGGCAGATTTTACACTCGATTGATAAATGAGGGCCTTTGTTCCAGACTGAAGAATGTGCGAACACAGCATTTTCCAACTATGTAAGAAACAACCTTTGAACCAAGCTGCTGAGAACATTGAATGTTCAGAAACGCTTTGGAAGGATGGTGACCTGGAGGGGCTCGTCCGGGATTTGAACCCGGGACCTCTCGCACCCTAAGCGAGAATCATACCCCTAGAACAACGAGCCCTGTTTTCATTGTAATATTTACTCTCACAAAGCTGTCTGATGCACTTGTGGCTTTCTTGAAGATGTCAGAGATGATGCAGGTAATGGAGATAGGAGGGTCAATTTAACCCATCAATCAACTTTCAGAATATTGCAATTTGGCTTGGGTTGTGGGTTCAAGTTCCTCTTTGTGTTCACCCAAAATTGCTGAACAGGTGTGCTTACAGGTAACAGCGGTAGTCGTGGCCGAGCGGTTAAGGCGATGGACTAGAGTAGTTACCTAGGTCTGGTGTTCACATCCCTTTTTGGCCACTGGGGGCGCCACTGAGTCAATTAATGCATAAATTATGCAAATTAGTAATTAAATTCTTTACATTCCATAATCATAAATCATATTTGTATATCTCATAAATATTATAATTATAATTAGCATAATCATGAAATTCCATACATTCCTTAAATTCTTTACATAAAGGATATTGTGTTGGTGACCGTCTCTGTGACGTATTTGTATGATTATATTGGTTTGGAGGACTGATGGGGACATAGCTTGTTTAGCTCTTTAACATTAAGTCAGCCAATCTGATCCCAACAGTTAGGCCTATGTAGACATTTACTTAAAATAAAAGTAATAGGTTAATTAAGTTTATAAAGTTTATAAATTGACATTAACAGCTCTAAGTGTGAAGACTCACAGCGACCCCTATAATATTAGCTCTGAGTTCAATGGGGGAGGCAGACAAAGGTCTCAGATTACAGTACTGAGGGAGAATTGGGGGGATTGATACAATGCCGAGGTGTTTGCACTCGCGGTTGGGGCTAGATGTAGAATATGGGCCCGCCGCTGTGGTAGTCACATCCTAGGTGTCTGCTCAACCCTGTCTCTCACGGTTGGGGATAGTCATACAAAATATGGGCCCGCCGCTGTGGTAGTCACATCCTAGGTGTCTGCTCAACCCTGTCTCTCACGGTTGGGGGTAGTCATACAAAATAGGGGCCCGCCGCTGTGGCAGTCACGAATCCAGACTTTTGTTTATTTCTTGTGTAAGTCAAGGATATCCCACCTAGTGGTCAATTTCTATATATATATATATAATTACACTGCAGTACCACCTATGCCCTGATGTAATTTTAATGGTTCATGTTTTGTTTTGTGGTTGGAAAAGGTAAGTGTAGGTTTTTCTTTTACAGGTACCAATTAACTTACATGAGGTAATATATCCATGCATTTTATATAACTGTGTGAAATCACGGTACTCTGACTTTTTCAACAGGTTTTGGGATAACTATATTTGTTGGTTAGCTACGGGAGAGTCCATTTTATGTGTTTTCTGTCTATCTATATGTATATGTCTGTATGTATGGCTGTCTGGATGGATGGTTCGGAGGGTGCACACTAGACTGACTTTTGTTTATTTCTGTGTAAGTCAAGGATACCCCGCCTAGTGGTCAATTTCTATATATATATAATTACACTGCAGTACCACCTATGCCCTGATGTGATTTCAGTCACATAGTGCAATGTTTTCAGTGGTCTGGGGACTACCAGTGGTTCTTGAGGGGGTTCATGTGAGCCCCACCAGCTAAATCATGGAGAGTTGGTAACCAAATAGACCCTTCAATTAGGATGGAATATGAAATATAGGTTGACTATAGATGACTATAGAGATACTGTGTAGCGATTTGTGGGTTTTTGATTTTTTACGTGGGACAGATTCTGGATATAAAATGTGTTTTACCAAAGTCAGACTCCTGGTATTGCTATAACAGGTTGATCTGGGGGGGGGGGGGAGATGTCTGTGGACTAACACCCATCTATTGCATCTAGTTCCTCATGGATTCTTTAGTTTAGTTTATTTGATCATCCTTCAGTTTCAAATACAATATTTAAAGACAATGAATGTAAACCGTTATGAAAACAGAACAAAACCGAAAACATGAAGATGATCAAAAGGAGTAGGCAGAAGCTAAAAGCTTATAAATGCCTATCCTATTTACAGAACATGAAACGTAATACTCATTACATTAACGAGAATTTCACCCTACACCAAACCCCCCCCCCCCCCCGTGTCACCGTAGAGATAGCATTACATGACCGTTAGATTACACATTATAATTATTGTTATTATCCCTATTCACGTTACCCTCATTGCCAATGATCATTATCATTTATGTTGTTGCTGAGTAATGTAATTTGGTTCACACATTTTTTTGTTACCATAAATACAATAATATTAGTTAATTAATTATTAATAATGACAGCACTAATTACTTATCAAAAACCTGTACAAAAAAGTATCAGTTGATCATACAATAACGTCAACATCAGCATATACATAATTTCCCTATAGTATGCTGTATTTGGCCAAAAGGATTCGCTTGAGCAATTTTTTTAATTTTGAAAAGTCACTGCTGTGTTTGACTTCCTCTGGTAGGGCATTCCAGATCTTAACCCCTCGGACAGAGATACACATACTCTTCCGAGTGGTCTTGGCACTGGGTTGTTGGAAATTTAAGTCTCCTCTTAATGCATACCCCCCTTCCCTATCCTTGAAGTATGACAAGATAGTTTTAGGAATTAGTCTATTTCTTACTTTATAAATAATAAGAGCTGTTTTATGTTCAACTAAATCAATAAACTTCAATGTATTTGACCTTAAAAACAGTTCATTAGTATGATCGTAATACCCTACCTTATGCACTAATCTTATGGCTCTCTTTTGTATGATGACAAGTGGCTGGAGGTTTCCTTTGTAATTATTTCCCCAGACCTCCACACAATAGGATAGGTATGGTAATATTAGCGTATTGTATAATGTGAGTAATGACTTATAGTTTAATAAATACCTTGCTTTGCCAAGAACACCTACACTTCTTGCTATTTTGGACCGGATATACTTTATATGGGGTTTCCAAGTGAATTTGTGGTCAATTATTACTCCTAAAAAGGTATTCTCATAAACTCTTTCCAATTTTACATTATTAATCTTTAATTCAACTAATGTGTTAGAATGTATTTTTTTGTTTCCAAAGATCATGAATTTAGTTTTTTTCAGATTGAGTGATAATTTATTAGTGTCAAACCACATTTTCAGTTTCTCTAGTTCTGCAGAGACAACCTCCAGTAGTTGTTGGAGGTTCTCCCCAGCACAAAAGATGTTGGTGTCGTCGGCAAAAACAACATACTGTAGAATGTTTGAAACTTTGCATATGTCATTAATATATAATATAAATAGTTTAGGACCTAAAATAGAGCCCTGCGGTACCCCACAGGTGATGGGTGAGCTGCTTGACTTATATTCGCCCATCTGAACATACTGTTGTCTGTTTGTGATGTAGCTTTTAATCCAGTTAAACCCTACCCCTCTAATCCCATATCGTTCCAGTTTATGTAATAATATTTCATGATTTATTGTGTCGAATGCCTTTTTTAAGTATATAAAAATACCTAGTGCATATTTGTTATTGTCAATTGATGAAGTCAGTTCTTCGGTTAACTCCATCAATGCCATTGTTGTTGACCGTCCAGATCTAAATCCATATTGGCTATCCATTAATAAATTATGTTTATCTATAAAACTGTCTAACCTTATAGAGAATATTTTTTCCAGGATTTTTGAGAACTGTGACAGAAGGGAGATAGGCCGGTAATTTGTGAAGAGATGTTTATCACCAGCTTTGTGTATTGGGATCACCTTAGCTGTTTTCATTTGACTGGGGAAGAAGCCTGTCTTAAGTGATAAATTACAGATGTATGTTAAGGGGTCAGCCACAGCACTAATAACATTTTTTAGAACTAACATATCAATACCATCGACATCAGTAGAAGTTTTATTGTTTAACTTGTGAACAATGTCAAGTATTTCTTCTTTGTTGGTACTTTGTAAAAAAATTGTGGCAGGGTTCCTTTCATCTGACAGTTGATCAACACCACCCCCCGGAGGGGGTGGAGTTATTTCCGCTGCCAAGTCAGGACCCACACTCACAAAGAATTTATTGAACTCATCTACCACCTCATGCATATTATTGATTGTCCTGTCATTATCAATAAATTGGTCTGTATAATTAGAGTTAGTTCTGTTCCTGATAATAGTGTTTAATATTTTCCATGTACCTTTGATGTTATTTTTATTTTTGTCAAATATTTTATTAAAGTATTCTTTCTTACCTCTCCTAATAATATCCACAAATTTATTTTTATATATTTTATATTTAGTTTCTTTGTCAATGGTTCTATGTTTCATAAAGTCTCTATATAGTTTATTCTTTTTTTACAGGCATTGGCCAGTCCCCTTGTCATCCATGGCTTGTCAACAGTATTATTATTTTTTTATATTCGAGTAATGGACAGTTTTTATCATATAATAATAGGAATATTTCTAGGAACTTGTCATATGCTATATCAACCTCTTCAGCTTCCAAAGTATTTTTCCAGTCTTGAGATGTTAAATCTCTCTTGAATGCATTAAGAGCTTCCTCTGTCCTCACTCTCCTGTATGACGTTGTTGTATGATCGTTTTTAACAAAGTTGTAATTACAGTCATAGATCGCAAAGACCGGCAGATGGTCACTGATGTCATTTATAAGTATGCCGCTCACTATATTATTCTCCATATTGTTAGTAAATATATTGTCAATTAGGGTTGCAGAATTAGATGTGATTCTGGTTGGCTTCGTTATGATAGGATATAAACTCATGCTATACATTACAGCCGTAAATTCATCAATGAATCTATTGTTATTAGGGTTCAAGAGGTCAAGATTAAAATCCCCACAAATATAGGCGACCTTCTGCTCAATCTTTGCGAACATCCCTTCCATGAGGTTATTGAAGGTTTCGACATTGTTATCAGGAGCTCTATAAATGCAGCTGATTGTGATGTTTTTTCTTTTTTCCATGCAGATCTCTACGGTGACACATTCACATACATCATCAATAGCAGTAGTCATGCTGTCTACAATCTTATATTTAAGTCTACTGTCTACATAAAGAGCTGTCCCACCTCTATCCCTGTTTATTCTATTAACAAAATTGAAATCGTAACCCTCCATCTCAAAATCCACCCCCCTCTCCAGGCTAAGCCATGTTTCAGAAATTGCTCTTTAGGATGTGAAGTCTGTCTACGCTATTAACATTAGCATTGTAGGTCTTGTATTATTTTTTGGGGGGTTGGGTGATGTTTTTGTGAAGTTTACATAGTTCAGGTTGTCTTAATGTTTTTGTTTTTAATGTATGACTTGACTTTTGTGAATTTTGCAGGCTTCATGGTGTCCTAATGTTTTGTTCAACGTAGGTCTTGTATTTATTTTGGGTGTTTTGTGTTGTGTTTTTAGAATTTTTTAGGGTTCATGTTGTCCTAATGTTTTGGGCAACGTAGGACTTGTATTATTTTTTGGTGTTTTGTGTTGTGTTTTAGAATTTTACAGGATTCATGGTGTCCTAATGTTGGTGGTTAACGTAGGTCTTGTATTATTTTGGTGGTTTGTGCTGTGTTTTTTTATAGAATTTTACAGGATTCATGGCGTCCTAATGTTTTGTTCAACGTAGGTCTTGTATTTATTTTGGTGTTTTGTGGTGTGTTTTCAGAATTTTGCATGCTTCATGTTGTCCTAATGTTTTGGTCAGCGTAGGTCTTGTATTATTTTTTGGTGTTTTGGGCTGTGTTTTTAGAATTTTACAGGATTCATGTTGTCCTAATGTTTGTGGTTAACGTAGGTCTTGTATTATTTTGGTGTTTTGTGTTATGTTTTTAGAGTTTTGAAGGTTTCATGTTTTCCTAATGTTTTTTGTCAGCGTAGGACTTGTAGTATTTTTGGTGTTTTGTGTTGTGTTTTGTGAATGTTGCAGACTTCATGTCCTAATGTTTGTGGTTAACGTAGGGCTTGTATTATTTTGGGGTGTTGGGTGGTGTTTTGTGAATTTTGCAGGTTTCATGTTTTCCTAATGTTTGTGGTTAACGTAGGGTCTTGTATTTATTTTTGTGTTTTGTGTTGTGTTTTTAGAATTTTACAGGATTCATGTTGTCCTAATGTTTTGGTCAACGTAGGTCTTGTATTATTTTTGGTGGGTTGTGTTTGTGCTTTTAGAATTTTGAAGGTTTCATGTTGTCCTAATGTTAGTGGTTAACGTAGGTCTTGTATTATTTTGGTGTTTTGTGTTGTGTTTTTAGAATTTTGAAGGTTTCATGTTGGCCTAATGTTAGTGGTTAACGTAGGACTTGTATTATTTTGGTGGGTTGTGTAGTGTTTGAGTTTTTGCAGGTTTCATGTTGTCCTAATGTTTTTTGTCAGCGTAGGTCTTGTATTATTTTTGTGTTTTGTGATGTGTTTTTAGAATTTTACAGGATTCATGTTGTCATAATGTTGTGGTCAACGTAGGTCTTGTATTATTTTTGTGTTTTGTGGGGTGTTTTGTGAATTTTGCAGGGCTTCATGTTGTCCTACTGTTTGTGGTTAACGGAGGTCTTGTATTATTTTGGTGTGTTGTATGGTGTTTTGTGAATTTTACAGGCTACATGATGGCCTAATGTTGGTGGTTAATGTAGGGTCTTGTATTATTTTTGTGTGTTGTGTGGTGTTTTTAGAATTTTACAGGCTACATGTTGGCCTAATGTTGGTGGTTAACGCATGATCTTGTATTATTTTTGGTGTGTTGTGTGGTGTTTTGTGACTTTTACAGGCTGTATGTTGGCCTAATGTTGGTGGTTAACGCATGATATTGTATTATTTTTTGATGTGTTGGTGTGGTGTTTTGTGAATTTTGTAGGCTTCATGTTGTACTAATGTTTGTGGTTAACGGAGGTCTTGTATTATTTTCGTGGGTTGTATGGTGTTTTGTGAATTTTGCAGGGCTTCATGTTGACCTAATGTTGGTGGTTAACGTAGGACTTGTATTATTTTGGTGTGGTGTGGGGTGTTTTGTGAATTTTACAGGATTCATGGTGTCCTAATGTTTTGTTTGTAAATAGACAACTGATGTGTCTGCCAATATCTCTGATCTGAGACGCCACCAGTCGTTCATATGGATATTTACTTGTTGACTTTAAAACAACAACACCAGACTGTTTTCGTCTCAGATCAGAGATATTGGCAGACACATCAGTTGTCTATTTACCTAGAAAAACCCTGTTGTAGCTATGTCCGACCTTATTCGTAGAAATTTAGATAGTATTACTCTCATACCCCCAAAATAATACAAGACATACGTTATACAAAAACATTAGGACAATATGAAGCCTGTAAATTCACAAAACACCACACAACCCCCCAAAAATAATACAAGACCCTACGTTGAACAAAACATTAGGACACCATGAATCCTGTAAAATTCACAAAACACCCCACACCACACCAAAATAATACAAGTCCTACGTTAACCACCAACATTAGGTCAACATGAAGCCTTGCAAAATTCACAAAACACCATACAACCCACCAAAATAATACAAGACCTCCGTTAACCACAAACATTAGTACAACATGAAGCCTACAAAATTCACAAAACACCACACCAACACACCAAAAAATAATACAATATCATGCATTAACCACCAACATTAGGCCAACATACAGCCTGTAAAATTCACAAAACACCACACAACACACCAAAGATAATACAAGATCATGCGTTAACCACCAACATTAGGCCAACATGTAGCCTGTAAAATTCTAAAAACACCACACAACACACAAAAATAATACAAGACCCTACATTAACCACCAACATTAGGCCATCATGTAGCCTGTAAAATTCACAAAACACCATACAACACACCAAAATAATACAAGACCTCCGTTAACCACAAACAGTAGGACAACATGAATCCTGTAAAATTCTAAAAACACATCACAAAACACAAAAATAATACAAGACCTACGCTGACAAAAAACATTAGGACAACATGAAACCTGCAAAAACTCAAACACTACACAACCCACCAAAATAATACAAGTCCTACGTTAACCACTAACATTAGGCCAACATGAAACCTTCAAAATTCTAAAAACACAACACAAAACACCAAAATAATACAAGACCTACGTTAACCACTAACATTAGGACAACATGAAACCTTCAAAATTCTAAAAGCACAAACACAACCCACCAAAAATAATACAAGACCTACGTTGACCAAAACATTAGGACAACATGAATCCTGTAAAATTCTAAAAACACAACACAAAACACAAAAATAAATACAAGACCCTACGTTAACCACAAACATTAGGAAAACATGAAACCTGCAAAATTCACAAAACACCACCCAACACCCCAAAATAATACAAGCCCTACGTTAACCACAAACATTAGGACATGAAGTCTGGAAAATTCACAAAACACAACACAAAACACCAAAAATACTACAAGTCCTACGCTGACAAAAAACATTAGGAAAACATGAAACCTTCAAAACTCTAAAAACATAACACAAAACACCAAAATAATACAAGACCTACGTTAACCACAAACATTAGGACAACATGAATCCTGTAAAATTCTAAAAACACAGCCCAAAACACCAAAAAATAATACAAGACCTACGCTGACCAAAACATTAGGACAACATGAAGCATGCAAAATTCTGAAAACACACCACAAAACACCAAAATAAATACAAGACCTACGTTGAACAAAACATTAGGACGCCATGAATCCTGTAAAATTCTAAAAAAACACAGCACAAACCACCAAAATAATACAAGACCTACGTTAACCACCAACATTAGGACACCATGAATCCTGTAAAATTCTAAAACACAACACAAAACACCAAAAAATAATACAAGTCCTACGTTGCCCAAAACATTAGGACAACATGAACCCTAAAAAATTCTAAAAACACAACACAAAACACCCAAAATAAATACAAGACCTACGTTGAACAAAACATTAGGACACCATGAATCCTGTAAAATTCTAAAACACAGCACAAACCACCAAAATAATACAAGACCTACGTTAACCACAAACATTAGGACAACATGAATCCTACAAAATTCTAAAACACTACACAAAACACCAAAATAATACAAGACCTACATTAACCACAAACATTAGGACAACATGAAGCCTGCAAAAATTCACAAAACACAACACAAAGCACCAAAATAATACAAGACCTACACTAACCACAAACATTAGTACTACATGAAGCCTGCAAAATTCCCAAAACACAACACAAAACACCAAAATAATCCAAGACCTACGTTAACCATTAACATTAGGACATCATGAAGCCTGCAAAATTCACAAAACACCCACAATACCCCAAAATACTACAAGACCTACGTTGACCAAAAACATTAGGACAACATGAAACCTACAAAATTCTAAAAGCACAACACAAAACACCATAATAAATACATGACCCTACGTTAACCACCAACATTAGGACATCATGAAGCCTGCAAAATTCACAAAACACCCCACAATACACAAAAATACTACAAGTCCTACGCTGACAAAAAACATTAGGAAAACATGAAACCTTCAAAACTCTAAAAACATAACACAAAACACCAAAATAATACAAGACCTACGTTAACCACAAACATTAGGACAACATGAATCCTGTAAAATTCTAAAAACACAGCCCAAAACACCAAAAAAGAATACAAGACCTACGCTGACCAAAACATTAGGACAACATGAAGCATGCAAAATTCTGAAAACACACCACAAAACACCAAAATAAATACAAGACCTACGTTGAACAAAACATTAGGACGCCATGAATCCTGTAAAATTCAAAAAAAAAACACAGCACAAACCACCAAAATAATACAAGACCTACGTTAACCACCAACATTAGGACACCATGAATCCTGTAAAATTCTAAAACACAACACAAAACACCAAAAAATAATACAAGTCCTACGTTGCCCAAAACATTAGGACAACATGAACCCTAAAACATTCTAAAAACACAACACAAAACACCCAAAATAAATACAAGACCTACGTTGAACAAAACATTAGGACGCCATGAATCCTGTAAAATTCTAAAAAAAACACAGCACAAACCACCAAAATAATACAAGACCTACGTTAACCACAAACATTAGGACAACATGAATCCTACAAAATTCTAAAACACTACACAAAACACCAAAATAATACAAGACCTACATTAACCACAAACATTAGGACAACATGAAGCCTGCAAAAATTCACAAAACACAACACAAAGCACCAAAATAATACAAGACCTACGCTAACCACAAACATTAGTACTACATGAAGCCTGCAAAATTCCCAAAACACAACACAAAACACCAAAATAATCCAAGACCTACGTTAACCATTAACATTAGGACATCATGAAGCCTGCAAAATTCACAAAACACCCCACAATACCCCAAAATACTACAAGACCTACGTTGACCAAAAACATTAGGACAACATGAAACCTACAAAATTCTAAAAACACAACACAAAACACCATAATAAATACATGACCCTACGTTAACCACCAACATTAGGACATCATGAAGCCTGCAAAATTCACAAAACACCCCACAATACACAAAAATACTACAAGTCCTACGTTGACCAAAAACATTAGGACAACATGAAACCTACAAAATTCTAAAAACACAACACAAAACACCATAATAAATACAAGACCTTACGTTAACCACCAACATTAGGACCACATGAAGCCTGCAAAATTCACAAAAGTCAAGTCATACATTAAAAACAAAAACATTAAGACAACCTGAACTATGTAAACTTCACAAAAACATCACCCAACCCCCCAAAAAATAATACAAGACCTACAATGCTAATGTTAATAGCGTAGACAGACTTCACATCCTAAAGAATCCATGAGGAACTAGATGCAATAGATGGGTGTTAGTCCACAGACATCTCCCCCCCCCCTCAGATCAACCTGTTATAGCAATACCAGGAGTCTGACTTTGGTAAAACACATTTTATATCCAGAATCTGTCCCACGTAAAAAATAAAAAACCCACATATCGCTACACAGTATCTCTATAGTCATCTATAGTCAACCTATATTTCATATTCCATCCTAATTGAAGGGTCTATTTGGTTACCAACTCTCCATGATTTAGCTGGTGGGGCTCACATGAACCCCCTCAAGAACCACTGGTAGTCCCCAGACCACTGAAAACATTGCACTATGTGACTGAAATCACATCAGGGCATAGGTGGTACTGCAGTGTAATTATATATATATATAGAAATTGACCACTAGGCGGGGTATCCTTGACTTACACAGAAATAAACAAAAGTCAGTCTAGTGTGCACCCTCCGAACCATCCATCCAGACAGCCATACATACAGACATATACATATAGATAGACAGAAAACACATAAAATGGACTCTCCCGTAGCTAACCCACAAATATAGTTATCCCAAAACCTGTTGAAAAAGTCAGAGTACCGTGATTTCACACAGTTATATAAAATGCATGGATATATTACCTCATGTAAGTTAATTAAGTACCTGTAAAAGAAAAACCTACACTTACCTTTTCCAACCACAAAACAAAACATGAACCATTAAAATTACATCAGGGCATAGGTGGTACTGCAGTGTAATTATATATATATATATATATAGAAATTGACCACTAGGTGGGATATCCTTGACTTACACAAGAAATAAACAAAAGTCTGGATTCGTGACTGCCACAGCGGCGGGCCCCTATTTTGTATGACTATCCCCAACCGTGAGAGACAGGGTTGAGCAGACACCTAGGATGTGACTACCACAGCGGCGGGCCCATATTCTACATCTAGCCCCAACCGCGAGTGCAAACACCTCGGCATTGTATCAATCCCCCCAATTCTCCCTCAGTACTGTAATCTGAGACCTTTGTCTGCCTCCCCCATTGAACTCAGAGCTAATATTATAGGGGTCGCTGTGAGTCTTCACACTTAGATGCTACGGCAGCTGTTAATGTCAATTTATAAACTTTATAAACTTAATTAACCTATTACTTTTATTTTAAGTAAATGTCTACATAGGCCTAACTGTTGGGATCAGATTGTCTGACTTAATGTTAAAGAGCTAAACAAGCTATGTCCCCATCAGTCCTCCAAACCAATATAATCATACAAATACGTCACAGAGACGGTCACCAACACAATATCCTTTATGTAAAGAATTTAAGGAATGTATGGAATTTTATGATTATGCTAATTATATTTATGAGATATACAAATATGATTTATGATTATGGAATGTAAAGAATTGAATTACTAATTTGCATAATTTATGCATTAATTGACTCAGTGGCGCCCCCAGTGGCCAAAAAGGGATGTGAACACCAGACCTAGGTAACTACTGACTAGAAATCCATTGGGGTCTCCCCGCGCAGGTTCGAGTCCTGCCGACTACGGAGCTTTATTGTTTGTGCAACAGGTACAAACGTTGGGTGTCACTTTGTAGTGTCATGTTGATGGCTTCCATTTAAGATTCATAGAAAACTGCAGCTTTATGGTGCATAATATTAAAAATGTCTGCTAGTCATTGCTGAGTTTCTATTTTGTCTTCTTCCAGGCTACAAGATATTTCTTTCCAAGACATGAACTAAGGCGAGGTATGGTGAAGTGCAGTGTCAACAGTAGGGCTCGTCCGGGATTTGAACCCAGGACCTCTCGCACCCAAAGCGAGAATCATACCCCTAGACCAACGAGCCTTGTTATTATTTGGCATCTTCCATCTAACACAGCTGTTTGATGCACATGTGTCTTTCTTGAATATGTCAGCAATGCAGGTAATGGAGATATGAGTGTCAATTTAACCCATGAATCAACTTTCAAATGTTGCTTGGGGTGTGGGTTCAAGTCTCTCTTTGTCTATAGACCGATTCCGTACCGGTTTCATGGTCGCAGCCTACGTATTTCCTGTAGGCGGACTCGACGTAGCTGCGGGGGTAAAACCCTCACCAGGCGCACCTCTTCCACTACAGTGAACGGCAGAGTGACTGATGTTAGTTTGCCTCAAACTTTACTCCTTTACCTGCTTTTTTACTAACACTAACATTACAAAGATGCCCAGAACATCGATATGAACCTGTGTAGTTTATGGCTGCTCCAACAGTAGTGGCAACATAAAAATAAAATAAAAACGGAATGTCTAATATCCACCGCGGTGGCTGAGACCAGAGCCATTGAGCAATGGTTGAGACAAAGCAGTGAAAGATACATAACGCCAGTCTTACCCAATACCAAATATTTAGCCTTTATTAACACAAGGCTGCTGTACTTTATACCTCATACTTTAAATGCTTAGTATGAGGTATAAAATACAGCAGCCTTGTGTTCATAAAACAGAAAGATTGGGTATTGGGTAAGACTGAAATTATGTATCTTGCAGGATTCTTCACTGCTTTGTCTCAACCATTACTCAATGGCTCTGGTCTCAGCCATCGCGGTGGATATTAGACATTCCGTTTTATTTTATTTGTTATGTTGCCACTACTGTTGGAGCAGCCATAAACTACACAGGTTCATCTCGACGTTCTGGGCATCTTTGTAATGTTAGTGTTAGTAAAAAAGCAGGTAAAGGAGTAAAGTTTGAGGCAAACTAACATCAGTCACTCTGCCGTTCACTGTAGTGGAAGAGGTGCGCCTGGTGAGGGTTTTACCCCCGCAGCTACGTCGAGTCCGCCTACAGGAAATACGTAGGCTGCGACCATGAAACCGGTACGGAATCGGTCTATAGGCCTACTGAGAAGTATCAGCTGGGCACCACGCTGTTAGAGAATACACATTAAGGAGTCATAGAATCATGTGACCTCTCAATAGTACTCTTGCGCAGCGGCAATTTCATAGTCAATGAAGTTCTACTGAGACGTGATTATTGCTAGTTGAAAACTTTACCCAATACCCCGCCAGGATGACTTGAAATATAGTCAGCCATGGCAATTTTTGTTAGTCTCTCAGGAGACTTTACAACTGTGAAATGTAATACATTACAATGTGTAAAGCTATTCCCTTAGTTTGACCCCTAACATGATACTTAAAGCATAATTAAAAATTGAATATGTTGCCAGTATAAGGTGGTATCACAACTTTCAACCTTTGTAATGTGTTACTAGACAACTTTACAAATGCATCAGTGAAGACATTTCTCGGCAGGGGACGTATTCACCAGATTTGCCGTTTTTCTGATAACATTCCCATATTATATTTATTGGACAGAGTAACTGATAGGGCTCGTCCGGGATTTGAACCCGGGACGTCTCGCACCCGAAGCGAGAATCATACCCCTAGACCAACCCCTAGCCGAACGCTTGCTGCCTCGCCTCTCACCAGGGTTGCCAAGTTGCCCAGGAGAGAGATGTTGTGTATATTGTAATTCACAGCGATTCCAAATCTTTTTTATTTTATTTTTCTTGTGTGTTAGCTCCATTTAGACCCGAGTTAAAAACATTCACTTTGAAAGAATA